>NW_026883629.1:0-51704 GCF_032173495.1 Musca vetustissima
AAACATAATACTCATAATACTCTGTACCATACAGTGGTGAAGGGTATAATAATATTTTTAGGGAAAGAGAATACTAATCGTGAAAATGACAATATTTTATATCATTGAAATTATAAAAATGTATATATTAACGTATATATTAAATGTATTGTAAAACTGTATTACAAATTAAGTCATCTATTTTTAGAAAAATACATATATATTTATTACGGCATCAGTATTCACTTCAGATTTACTCGTATGCATAGACACGAAAGCAAATGGGTTTTGCATTTCTCAGATACTTTTTTACTCGTCTTATGGTAGAAAAATAGGGTATTTGGAAATAGATTGTCATTACAATCGCATCAATTGGATTAGATGGTGAGTGATCGTCGCTTTCCACATAGCGATTTCGTTAAAACCTTTAAAAGAAAATTTTATAATTCTTGATGGCAATACAATTGATAGTGTTTTAACTATTTTTCCATTTTCCAAAAATAAGCTTTTCAAATTAACAAATTAGTTCGTCCAAATATAAAACAAATAATGTTGTTTTATAAAAAGATTCCGAGTTCGAACTCATTATATTGGACCTGTACTTTTACGTACCAACCCTTCTTGGCCTTGAAACTTCGAATTTTGATCAAAATTGTGTTAAAGAAAAAAAAATTTTTTGAAATGTGGGAGATTCGAAAATCGAGATAGAGCTATGGTTCCTTCACCAAAGTTGCTTAGAATTGTCCATAGCATATATATATATATATATATATATATATATATTGTCGATCAAATCATCTTCGTCTGTATGTTGAAGTAACGATAGAAACGAATTTCCTATGAATTGCTACTACTCGCAAGATGTTTGCTATAGAAAATGTAATATTTCGGTTTTGTATTTTGAAGCTCAAAACTTTATTTTTCAACCGACATTTTTGGCATTTTCCGTTCTTGGAGGGAGACATACATTAATGTAGAAATAATATAGAAGTTGCCCCCTTTATTGGCATTTCCAATGTATTAGCCGAATTTTCCGACAGAAGTGGATGTAATTTAACATTTCGGATTGTTGATAAATACAACAATCGGAAATTGAAATTGTTCATGCTTTAAAGATTTTATACAAAGAAATATCGCTCAACTTGAGTGTCTGTAATTTGATATTTAATTAGCTCAGAGCACTAATAACCACTACAAAAGTCACGAGTCATTTTGTATGTTATTATTTCGTTTCCTCTGGACAGAAATTTACCATCCGCCACCGTATTTTTTTGCCGTCACCAATTTTTCATTTCTATATGGGATTCGATAGTAAACATATTGAAAATAAAAATACCTAAAGAAGTAAAAACGATGTTAAGCTTTTTATACTTTTCACCATGAGGTGGTCATTAAAAGTACCATTTATCATTCAGTACATTCATAAATTCCGAGCTATGCCATGGTAAAGTTTTGGTAGGGGGTACCGTCGTTTGTGGCTTTCTTAAAAAGTGAACAAATATTTATAATTTTTGGTAACCATTGAGAATTCGAAATATAAAATTAAAGCTAATTCCGTGGCCAAACTTACCAACCTCAAAAATAGACCGATATCGAGAATTTTTTGTAAGGACATTTGCTATCTAATGAGAAAATACTAAATTTGTTGAAAAGCTTGTTCAACTTCCCAAAATACAGAATTAAGGGGACTACCGTTATATAGGAATTATGATAAAAGCGGACCGACATCGGTAATATTGTGGTATGGTACATAAGTGGTAAAATACAGCCAATTCAGTTAAAAAAGTTGCTAAAAAATACTCAAAATACCGATAATTTGGAGGCACCAAAGCTATACCCAAACAGGGACCGATATGTATGTATCCGTTCAAAAGTTACAGATTTTTGGCCAGAAAAAAACTATTCTGAATCACAGTACTGCGTTCGAAATATATTCTTTACAATTACGAATAAAAAATCCCAATGTTGAATGATTAATGTCAATGTAAAGTAGAGTGATTAATGTTAATGTAATATTTTTTTTAAAATATTAAAAAATAGTGTATGCCTATATTAAAATAAAAAAATATTTAAAATAATATTAAAATATTTTATTATTTAATGTGATCAGGCCTCCACTCAACCCTTTTTCTCAACCATGATTAATATACACGATATCTATACAATATTTTATATACCCTGTGTTTCAAAAATAATATAAAAATGTCCTCCAAATCTTCATTAAGATTGCCATTTCATGATGTCATGCGAAATAAACCAATAAAAAAAAGTGAACGAAACATAAAGAAGAACTAAAACAGCTTTAAATGCCATAAAATAACTTGTAAAATGTTTTTACTTAACATCCTGCATGAAAAGAGTCAGCAGGATATAAACCCAGACAAAGGATGTAACTGCTGAGTTAATGGGGGCGAGTAAGTAAAAAAAAACTACGTCTCTCCCAAACAAAAAACGACTTAGGGAAAGTATTTTTCTCCCAGGGTGAATTACTTTAAGCAGACTACAAAAATTATTTGGCTCTGAACTTTTGTGTATACCCAAAGTAAAAGGGAATAATTTGTGTACCTACCTACTCCAGAGAGCAGTAATAATAATAATAATACACATAAATAATCACAATTATATTTCTGCAAAAAGCCAAGTAAAAAGCATTTAATTAATAATTTACTTTGAAATTTATCAAAATGACACAGCGAGAACAATTCTCATTTCGTTGATAGGGTTTTGAAAAAAGGAATGTTTCCCTCAAATGTGTCAGAATGAAATAACAACACCATGGGTGATTGTGAAAACAAGACAATACGATATTTGCGCACAAATCGTTTTCTCTCAGTGCTCAGATGCTGCTGCTGCAGCTGGACCACAAAACAAACAGCATTTAATCAATGCCAAAACGACATTAAAGGGGCGGAGTTTTCAGCTGTGGTGAGTTAGGTCTGCCATTGTTTACGTCGAGTAGTTCTTCAGCTGTCTCGTGAGAAAAAGAGAAAGAGTGCTAAATGAAGCGAAACATGAGTACTTTGAAATTGTTAAATGAGTTAAGCTGAGAAAAGACGTAGTGGTGAGTTGAATATTAAATCGCTAATGTTGCGCAGAGTGGTAGCCTTTGTTTAATGTTTATCATAGCAATGTCTGCTTATAGCTGAATTAAAGTTCATGAAACAGAAAAGTAGATATTATGGATTGGATTGCTGTTATTAAATCTCAACAAAAGGAACAATTTTATATATATAGATGTACGTTTATCTCCGCATAAGTAAAATTTTTAAATCAATAACGTTTTTTGGGATAATTTATTTTAGCCAATGTGAAAATAAGGAACACATAAGTAGTTAATAAATTTTAATTTTATAATGAGAATCTAAAGTGCAATGAACAATTTCATCAATATTTTTCAAATCTGAACACCTTAAATAATTATATTAATTAATTCAGTTCAAATTAAAACTATATGGAAAATGCATAAAAATGCTTGTTTTCGAGCCAAAATGCCTACAAGAAGAAATCCCTTGTATTTAAGTTCCTAAGAACGATTTCGAAAAACATAATTACCATTATTTTATTATAAATTTAAATTCGATATTCATTATAAAAAATATTTAATTTGAATATAATTAAAAACATTGTAAAATGAAATTATTTTTTAACGTGAATTATTTAAACAGACGGCTAAATTTCCACTGATATTGATTTGATGTAATTTTAAACACACAGAATTGCTAAAATTTTTGATGATTATTCAAGATATTTTTATACCCATCATTGAAATAATCATTTCCGATCCTATAAAGTATATATATATATATATATATATACTTGATCAGCGTAAATTTACGAATTAAGCATGTTCGTCTCTAACTCTAACGAATTGAGATAGATCGCCAAATGTTGCATATAGTCGTATTTTGTCTGCAGGTAGGGCAAGTTCGAAGATGGGCTATACCGGTCCACATTTAGGCATAGCTCCGATATAAGGGTACCGTTAATTTTCGGTATTTTATGGTTCTTGAATGAGTTTTTCAATCGAATTCGCTATAATTTGGTAGTTGCATATGGTAACAAATCTCCCTCGCACAAATTATTAATATTCGCTCAGTTAAACCCCCTTTTTTATACCCTTCACCACACTGTGGTACAGGGTATTATGACTTTGTGCATAATAGGCAAAAGGAAACGAGATAGACAAATGGTTCATTTTGGGAATACGAGTATGCGTTGAATAACTTTCTGATTCGATTTATGCATGTTCGTCCGTCTGTCTGTCCATGTTAAATTGTAAACCAAGGACGAACCCTATTGAAATTGGGAAAAATCGGTTCAGATTTAGATATAGCTTAATATATGCATCGATTTGCACGAAACTTTGCATAGTGTGCTGAATTGAGTCTTGAATGATGTGTGTTAAGTTTCGTGAAAATCGTTTCAGATTTAGATAGAGCTTCTATAATCATTTTCGCCCGATTTTATGTAAATAGTGTACGAAAGCCCCCACATTTCTTTCGATTTACACGAAATTTATCATAGTGTACTGAAGTGGGTCTAGGATGATGTGTGTAAAGTTTCGTGAAAATCGGTTCAGCTTTAGATATAGCTCCCATATATATTTTCGTCCGATTTTTAGTAAATTGTGTACCAAAGGGTCAAAGGCACAACAAGTTTTGGTGAAACCGGTTCAAATTTAGATGTAGTCCCCATATATATTTTCGTTCTAGTTTAGGTAAATGGTGCACCAAAGACGCTAAGTTGGGCCGATTGCCTCAAAAGTTTGTGTGTCAGGTTTTGGTGAAAATGGTTCCGATTTATATGTATCCCCCACAGGACCCAAAATATGGCCTATAGAAACAAAACGAACTGAAACTAGTATAACCCAAGTTTGTTGAAATACAGACATATCCTATATATATTTCCGACCGACTTCGTGTTAATTGGGCTCCAAATATTCAACGGAAGTCCGATTGATATTTGCTTTAAATTGATTTACATAATTTTGTCTCATTGTAACAAGCGAATGACATGTTTATGGATTGATCTTAATCGGTTCACATTTAGATAAAGATCACATATTTTATTTCATCCAATTTCATGTTATTGGTCCTTCGAAAATTAGGATGGTTAGGATGCATCTGGTTAATAAACCCATAGTGGTGAAGGGTATCATATAGTCGGTCCCGTCCGACTTTACTTACTGGTTTAATATTGGGGTACTGTCGCAATAAAGCGATAAACATATAATTTTCTATCGATATTTGATAGTGAGGGAGCCTCCCGTATAGAGCAAATTGTACACTTGCCTATTTTCTAGGTATTGAAGGAATAAGAATAGAGAGAACCAACGTTGTCGACAAAAATTTACTATATGGGTTTGGAAACAAAATGGCGTATTCATCAGTCCCCTTTTGCACCATTATAGTATGCCTCCAGAAGATTCATTTATAATTAATTTAATCTATAATTAATTTATTTTTTTTTTATTAATTTCTCTTTCGAGATGAGCTACATGATCGGAGTTGCAATGAAAAGGAAAGCCAGAGAGATACTACATTCCCACCACTTAGGTATGCAACTACATATTGTAGTCTGTATGGAAAAAAAGTCCGTCACTACAAGAAAAATCTGCTCTGAAAAGGAATGTTCTGGTGTGATGCCAAATGTCCGAACCTTGACACGGTTGAATTTAATTCGTAGATGCAATTTCGCAACAATAGTCGACATAAATACAACTTATCAAGTAAAGACATTTGTAAGCCACATTTCCCAATATGCCTGATGAGCCGCTTAACCAACGGCGAAACGCGTCGCATAGTGGTGGGAATGTAGTATCTCTCTGGCTTTCCTTTTCATTGCAACTCCGATCATGTAGCTCACCTCGAAAGAGAAATTAATAAAAACATTTACATGAATGATCTTCGCCCTAAAAAGGCATAAAACAAAACTCAATAATTAATTTAATTTGTTAATTTTTCCGAAGTTATCTTCATGAATATTGTATAAGTCAATAATATAAAGTACAGGTGACATTTATGATACGAATGAGATGAAATTTAGTACAGATAATTTTCTGGGCTCAGATTTAGATACAGCTCTCAATGTGTGTCAGATTGATATTTTGCACTATATCTAGAAAGCATTTTAACGAATTCCCTAGAATTCGTCCGAAATATATTTTTATTGACCAGTTAAAAATATACTCCCAACTTAAATAAATCGCATGCTATCCGAAGAAAGTAAATTCATTTATATAACTTCCTTCTTCCCAGAGATATGAATGTGCTTAATACCTTCATCTGATACTGATCTTTATTTCCGTTTACTAATTACGATATCATCGCTAACAATACAATTTCAATCAGAATGAAAGTCAATTGTAATCATTCATTGTCTCATATATCGATTTCTATAATAACAAACTCGAAGTTACTTGAATTCGAAAAAGATATGGAGAAAAAAATCCCACGCTTCTTTGAAGAACTGTACATTAAAACGGAAAGTACAAAACAAAAATGAAAAAAGAAATCATGTTAAATGCCCCAAAGATATGATTTCAAATTAAGAATTGTAACAATTTTTAAAGAAAAATATTTATTTGATTTCACATTCAAAACAATTGCGCCACCGTATTTGCCTCCTACAGCAGCAGTGGTAACTTCTGAAGGTCTAAATTATGTTTCTATTTTCTTTCACAAATACACGTAGATACAGTATCGATTTTTTCGATTTTTGTTTTTTTTTTTCTAAAAGTCATAGAACAAACATTGATTTTTTTCTGTGTTTTGGGTCTTCATTTCATCCAGTCAGCTAGCCAAACTGGCTGTCCATTCATTCATCTTCATGGCGGTCCCAAGATTGAGTGAATATTTTTTTATGTTTGATATCCATTGAAATCAATCAATTCCACATTGAACGTTGTATTTGATTCTGGTCTTGGTAGGTAATCTGATACTTTGGCCTCTTTGGTGTGGTGTGATGGATGGATGACTGTTCGTTCGAATCGGTCGCTTCAAGTGGAGTGGAGTCTGCGTATGAAGTTTCAAACATACAATTTCGAATATGTTAGAATCGGTTATACCGCCCAAAGACAACAACATGCCAGACAGAGTGACGATGACGGTGATTGCGACTGTGTCACATCGATTGACCGACCATCTGATATTTGAGCACGTTATGGCCGTTGATGTGTCAATGACTTGTTTAATTGTCATTTGTGTTCTAGAATCAACAACAAAACAAAAGCGGCAAAATTGAATAGCGGCGATAAGGAATAATTCTCACCTCTCTTGTTTTTCATGCTGGAGGTCAATCAAAACATTTTAATTTGAAGCTTTTGTTAAATCAATTGAAGTTGTTGTCGCATACAAAACACCATTTCCCAATATAATTAAAAACACAAAAAATGCAACGGAATTATATTTTTATACTTCAATAAATATATGACCAGTCATATTGGTTGTTATTAAATAAATAAAAATTGGAAATAGTGTTGTCATTCTAACCATAATTGTATTTAAACTCGATCACAATTTTTGTTTGGTTTCCATCATTTGTTTTGTGTATTAAAAAATACGAGAGATTTGCTTTACTAATTTGAAATGACGTTGACATGTTAATGTTGTTGTTGTTATTAACGATGTAATTGTACATTACTTAATATGTTTTTGTGTAAATAAATTTTATTTTAATATACAAATGGTGTAATGACCGTATATATAAAATATTTATATTTGGTATATACAATTGTGGAAAATTGTAAAGATTTTATATGGGAGCTATATCTAAATCTGATCCGACTTCAACCAAACTTAGCACACGTTATTCTAGACTATATACTTGAGCAGCATTTCATAGAAATCGAAGTTGTGTTGATTAAGGGGACCCCTCCCCATTCTCGGGGTCAACAATTTTAATGATTTAATTCGAATCTACTCTAATTCAAGAATGTCCCTACAAAAGTTCAAGTGAAAATCTCAAGAACTCTTGAAGATATAGCCGATTTATTGTGTCAACATCAAGTGACGGCTGATGGGCTTCTCAAACTTTAAATGCGTTTTTCTCTTTTGCGAGTGGCGGGCACGATAACTCAAAAACTAATAACCCAATCGATTTCAAATTTGTACACGTTTCTCTGTGCGTGTACAGCTATCGTATGAACTAGGATAAAGCCAATCGGTGAATATCTTCCTTATTTTATAACTTGGTTTTTGGTCAAAAATCGGTGATTTTCCAAAAATATTTTTCCAAGGTCCGCCATTTTGTTAATGTTGTTAGAGCGAAGTCAATAATCCTAGTTCATACGAGAGCTAGACATGTACTCTTTCTAACATCGTTGAAATTTTCGGATTCCGATGTTCCAGTGAGGAGTTATTATGCCCGCCATCAAAAATAAGGACTTTTCTTTAATTACAAAAAACAACAACTAAACAATAATTTTTTTGTTTGCAAATTATTTTTCTTCTCTTTTAAATCTTCAAATATATATATATGCAAAGTTACAAATCTTAACGAGCATTGGTATTGATTTACCAGCCTTTTGAAAATTTTGAAAAATTATAATCAAGAATGGGGGGGGGGGGGTTCCCTTAATTGCTACATCATTTAGATGAAATCAAACGAAAATATATATGGAAACTATACCTAAATCGGAAACGATATAAACAACACTTAGTACACGTACTTCTGGCTCAATTCAGTACACTGTGCAAAATTTCGTCCGAGATGTATTATATACCATTTTGAATGTAATACATCTCGGAGCTATATCTAACTCAGAGTTGATTTGAACAAAACATAGCACACGCCATTCTACACTTAATTCAGTCCGCTGATCAAAATGTCATTCCAGTCGGGCCATTTTTAGGTATTTAATACAGCATTTAAGAGAAATCGGCCGAAAATATATATGGGACCTTTATTCTTGACCTATTTGGACTTAATTCGATTCGATGCACAATTTACATGTAAAGTCTGAAGTTATAATAATATAATTTAATTTATATCATTCTTTGCTCAATCTGGAATGTTGTGCAAAAATTTGTCTCAATTGGACAAAACATTGGTACTTTGATGCACTATTGTGAAAACGGACGAAAATACATTTTAATCAAATGGTGGGGATATTTATATGGGATCTTTATATGTCATTTTAAATTTTCTGGTAGAAGGTTTTTTGTGTTTCGAGAAAATTAAATACCAAAATACAGGCACTTAGTTAAAAAAACCAGTAAGGAAAGTAGTAAAGTCAGACTGGGTCGACTATATGATACCCTTCACCACTTTGGGTATATTTTACATATGTATCCTAACAGACGACGCGTTTTGTTATAAATCTATATCTGAACCGATTTCAGGGAAACTTGCCAGAGACTAATTTATATAAAATCAGTACGATGTGTCAATCGGCCTAGCTATGTATCTTTTCACGAAGCTTAGCAACATCATTCTAGACTTAATTCAGTACCCTATACCAAAATTCGTGCAAATCGAAAGATATATAGGGTCTTTGGTGCACCAATTACCTTAAATCGGATGAAAATGCATATGGGAGCGCTATCTAAATCTGAACCGATTTTCACGAAACTTTGCACATATCATTCTAGACTTAATTTAGTACGCTGTGCCAAATTTCGTGCAAATCGAAAGATATATGGGGACTTTGGTGCACCATTTACCTTAAATCGGACGAAACTATATATGGGAGCTATATCTAAATCTGAACCAATCTTTCCCAATTTCAAATTCCATCTAATTCGGATCATAAATGCGACCTGTACTTTGTTTACAATTTAACATGGACAGACGGACGGACGGACATGCATAAATCGACTTAGAAAGTGATTCTATGCATATTCTCAAAAGGAACCATGGGTCTATTTCGATTATTTTTGCCTGTTACAAACATATGCACAAAGACATAATCCCCTGTACCACAGTGTGGTAAAGGGTATAAAAATTAGGAACTTCGATATGCCGAAATTTAAACAATTGAAAAAAAGCGTTAAGTTCGGCCGGGCCGAAGTTTGAATATCCTTCACCATAGATATATTGACAGTTTCTTTAAATGAAAACATAGGGAACATACCAAAAAGTGGACCTACACCGACATTTCTACCAAGGGATTTTGGTAAATCATAATGTACACCAAATATATTATTCAGAAATTTTTAATGGGGATTATTCCTAAAATCTGGAAGCCCCAAAACATGGACCTATATTAATAACGCATGATAGAGTGGAACAAATGTATAAAATGATCAAAATACTCCTATTTAGAGGGCAACGTTATATGAAGCTATATCTAAAGCGGGACCAATTACATCGTGTAGAAATTAGCAAGTGTTTGGGGTGAGAGGCTATGCCTAATTGAGTATAGATATAGTACAATTTACCTCCCTTTACGATAAATTTTAAAAACACCGAAAATCGAGAGGCGCTGCTCATTAATGTGGGAGCTACACATAAATGCGAGCCGATATATTTCATTCTCGAAACTGACATCTAGTTTCCATACTTTATATGGAGGGTATAATTTGATACTTTCGAATATAGATTATCCCATATACTGTGGTGAAATGCGCCTATATGAGGACAACCCAAAACAGAACAGAACAGAACATCTTTAGAGGGCCATTGAAAAGGAATCGGGCGAAATTAAATGTTTGATATACATAGATATTTAAACATATTAAAAAACACCATGCACATACCATTCTGAAATCTATGAAAAATTGCATGTCAATCGGGCAGACTTGGATTCTTCGGTTTACCATTTGTATGAAATCGAGCAATGTTATGTATGATAGCTGTATGTAAATCTGGAACTAATTGAGCAGCCGTGAAATTTGGTATCCTGCCGCACAGTGCGCCGTCCAAAATTTTATCTCGTGTATATGGAACAGGCTCCTCGGTGCACCATTTACATAAAATCGAACCAGAATATATATGGGAGCTATCTAAACCGATTTTCTCCAACAGGGTTCGTCCTTGGGCCGAATTTCATCCAAATCGGATCATAAATGTGACCTGTACTTTTCTCACAAGAATGCATGGACGTACAGACGGACATGCATAAATCGGCTCAGAATGTGATATTCGTAACAGGAATTATGGGTCTATCTCGTTTCCATTTGCGTGGTACAAGCATATGAACAAAGTCATAATACTCTGTACCACAGAGTTGTGAAGGGTTAAAAAATCATATTTTTTTAGAATTGCTTTACAATCGGATAAACTTTGGGAATTTAGTGCACAAGATTATAACAACTACCAATGTGATGCGCCTTAAAACTTCCTAAATTCGGTGGGGTTTAACATTATGTTATCCGGAGTCCCAAATTACTGCCACGTCGTTGTGATAAAATCATAGAAATACCTAAAAAGAGGCTGTTCATTTGTTTGGGGCTATGCAAAAAAATGAACATATATTGAAAATATTCTGGGAAAAGAATAACAGGAATTCGTAACGTTAAATTGCAGTCACTTCGTTAACAAAATGCCGTAAAAATTTTAAACGCACCTAAAAACCTGTGCCAAAACATTGATCTGTATGTAAATTATTCTGCAATAATGTTTTTTACCCTTCAAGAATCCGGTATTCAATATTTCACCCGATTTGGTGGGAAAGAGAGGCTAAACCCTTCAAAGCATTGATTTCACCACTTCGATTGAAAAATTCGAAATACCAAAAATGGATCGTTAATGTTATTTGGGATTAATACCGATATATTCGATTTGCAATAAATTAGCAATAATTGCGATATCTATGGCGTTTCAAAAGAAATTAGGCCACATGCACATACAGATGGATGAAAATGGTTACATCGACATATATTCTTTTCTAATTATGAATTTTTTATATGTGAGTTATAGCATCGTAAATTTCTTCAAAATAATTATAATCGACCATTAAGACCGAATGTGATCAGAAAGAAATTTTAATTAGTAATTTTTTTTCGAAATCTTAATACTTCAAATTAAGAATACTGGACCACCTATTCTATGTTACTTAATAATTTTAAATATATCGCAATTAATTTAAATTGAGTCTAGAGGACAATATATCCGCTAGTGTTAAGATTACTTAAGACTACGAAAGACTTCACTATCCAAATCGGATATAAATATTGGGGTAGACCCAGAAGAACGGTACCCTAATATTCACTAGTATCCCCCTTTGAGTTAAAAATAATCCCTTATCGTTACATTTCCTTTTTATAAATGACGTCTAAATACTGCCTAAATGTAAAGAATTTACAAGGGTATTATATAGGGTATTATTTTATAGTATATTTTTTGTATTTTTTTAATATTTATGAAGCTTAAAACTTCTCATTTAAGTCACAAAGTGTATCTCGCTTTCGTCAGTAATGATGGTATCGCTTGGTAGAGCATCTTGAAAGTGTGTTGTTATTGGCAAACCCATATTATCAATATTGCTCTTTCATACCATACATTTTAAAGTTATACTAATTGTGTGACATTGTTTAGTTTCAAATAAAATCAAACCATATAATTCCCAAGTGGCATTGCCTAAATACTTCTAACACAGCATCCCAAAGAATTTAAGAAATCAGCGGAACAGATGCGAAACCATAGATACCTAAGTTGTCTCCACGTGATGTTCTCAATCGAGTTTATATAGGAAATATAAGCCCAACTTATGACAATAATTAAAGTAATTTGGTAGAAAATATTAAACCAATTAAAAAGCCAAATATACTATAAACGACAACGACAATGGAAAATATATTAAAAAAAACAAACCGCAAAACAAAATGTAAAAAAAGAATGTTCAAAGCACAAATCACCAAATTGGTTATGCTCCAAAAAAATCTAAAGCAATGGCCCAATAAAGACAACAAAAAAACCCCCAACAATGAACAAATAGTTTTATAAATGCCATTTAATAATGATATGTTGACTATTTTTTGTGATTCGGACAATTCTTTTTTTGGTTGGCTCTTGCTGGGGTAATTGAACAATTAAGTCTGGTCGATACAGACGTTAAGGGAATCACATTGTGAAGTTAACGACACCTTTATGCTTTTGGTGCGATTCTACTGTTTGAATTCAATTTTTAGTTTTATATTTAATTCCGTCATGGAGTTTAATTTGATATTGTAGTTTTTGGTGACCGGAAAAGTTAAGCGGATATCAAGTTGGCGCCAGTCCAAAAATTATGTAAGTCGATGAACAAACGAATGCTGTGACCAGACAATATCTTTATAATGGTTATTTATTTCAATGATATAAAAGTGTTTAAGTGTTCGTATTTTTTGATTTTGGCAAATAAAATAAATTAAAAATTCCAGTTACAATTCACAACACAACATCATGGATTTAATTGATATCTTTATTCAGCTAAATGATATTGATTTTTTGATTCGGATCTAGCAATATGTGTTAAACCTCTGTTCTTATTTTCCAAACTTCAAACAAAATTTTTATATACAAACATATATTTAAAAAAAAATTTTGAGCAACATTTATACCCTCCACCATGAGGATGACATTTGCAATAAGTAAAATTAATGGAAACTCCTACCTTTGAATATATCTAAGGGGCTAGCGTTTTATGGATATATACCAAAACGGAGATCAATATTAATATAATATGTGAACTATATCTAAATGTGAAGCGACTTAGATAAATCCATAACCAGTAAGGAAAGTTGTAAAGTCGGACTGGGCCGACTACATAATACCCTTCACCACTCTGGGTATATAGTATATTGGGTATATTGTATTGTACATATTATGTATCCTTACAATTGCATTTCAATGTTTCCTCGAAGGAACATACTCATGTCATTCTGCAACCTATGATAAATGTAATTTCAGTCGTCAGATTTAGAGTCGTCTGCGTACTATGGGACAAATTTATGGAAAAAGATTTGTAGCAAAATCGATACACGCTATTCCGTACACCGCACTATTAAAAAATTAATTTCAATCAGACACCCGTTCGAAATACATAAGGAAGGTATGGCTTCATCTGCACCAATTTCAACAAAACCCAATAACATCATTCAAGTCCCAATTTGATACGTTGTGCAAAATTTCGTGTAAATCGGACAAACATTAGGAGTTTGGTGCACCATTTATGTAAAGTCGGACGAAAAAAAAAAATGGGAGCTATATCTAAACCTTGACCGTTTTTAATTCAGTACACTATGCCAAATTTCGTGCAAATCGAAAGTTTTATAGGGACTTTGGTGTAGCAATTACTTAACACACATCATTATTGACCTAATTCAGTAACTTAACACACATCATTATTGACCTAATTCAGTACACTATGCCAAATTTCGTGCAAATCTAAATCTGAAACGATTTTTCCCAATTTCAATAGGGTTCGTCCTTGGGCCAAATAAGTGATCTGTGCCAAATTTCATCCAATTCGGATCATAAATGCGACCTATACTTTGTTTACAATTTAACATGGACAGACAGACAGACGGACGGACATGCATAAATCGACTCAGAAAGTGATTCTATGAATATTCTTAGAAGGAACCATGTTTCTATCTCGTTTCCTTTTGCCTGTTACAAACATACGCACAAAGACATAATACCCTGTACCACAGTGTGGTCAATGGTACAAAAAGGGTTTATATGTGGACTACCCCTAAAAGGGGTCGAATATTAATAATTTTTGGGAGGGAGATTTGTTACCATATACGAATACAAACCAGTAAGGAAAGAAGTAAAGTCGGACGGGGCCGACTATATGATACCCTTCACCAATTTGGGTATATACAACAGATGGGATCCTAACAGACGTCGCATTTTTGAAGGACCATTAACATGAACTTAAACATGTCATTCTGCAACATATATTAAATTTTGGTCAGATATAGAGTTGTTTCTTACAATGGGACAAAATTATATAAATAAATTTAAAGCAAAATATCGAAATCTAAACCGATTCCATCGAAACTTGTCACATGTTCGGCCACATTTTGAGTTCTTCATTTACTTATAAATCCACATTTGCATAGCGTATTGAATTTCGTGCAATGGAAGGATATATAGGGACTTTGGTGCACCATTTACCAAAAATCGGGTGAAACTATATATGGGAGCTATATATAAATCTGAACCAATTTTCACGAAACTTGGCACACATCATTCTAGACTTAATTCAGTACGCTATGCAAAAATTCATGCAAATCGAACGATTTTCTGGGACTTTGGTACACCATTTACCAAAAATCGGGCGAAACTATATATGGGAGCTATATCTAAATCTGAACCGATTTTCACGAAACTTGGCACACATCATTCTAGACTTAATTCAGTACGCTATGCAAAAATTCGTGCAAATCGAATGATTTGCAGGGCCTAAAGTCCGTATATCGGACAAAAATATATATGGGAGCTATATCTAAATCTGAACCGATTTTTCCCAATTTCAATAGGGTTCGTCCTTGGGCTAAATAAACGAGCTCTACCAAATTTCAGACAAATCGGATTATAAATGCGACCTGTACTTTGTTGACAATTTAACATCAACAGACGGACATGCATAAATCGACTCAGAAAGTGATTCTATGCATATTCTCAAAAGGAACCATGGGTCTATCTCGATTCCTTTTGCCTGTTACAAACATATGCACAAAGACATAATACCCTGTACCACAGTGTGGTGAAGGGTATAAAAATCAAAATACAAAGAATTTGGGTGAAAAACGGGTTCAAGAACACCAAAATTGCTAATATTGGGGGTACTCTTATACGGGGGCTACCCGAAATAATGGAGCTATATTTATGATATTTAGTGGAGAGTCAAATTACTAAATTACAGCCAATTCTGTCGAAAAAAGCGATCAATACCCCTAAAATACTGGAAATAGAGGGGTACCGTTATATGGGGGTACCAGGAAAAGTGGACCGATATTTATAATTTTTAGTGAATATATTTGGTACCCAATAAGAACCCAATGTACAAAATTTCAGCTAATTTGGTTTAAAAACGCGCTCAAGAACCTCAAAATACCGAAAATTTGGAGATATTAGGTACCCAATAAGAACTTAAAGTACCAAATTTCAGCGAATTCGGTTGAAAAACGCGCTCAAGCTCCCCAAAATACCGAAAATTGTGGGGTACCCTTATATGGGAGTTATGCCTAAACGTGGACCGATATATCTCAATTCGTTTAGACGCTAGAGTGATTACAACAGACAGACGGACATGCTTAGATCGCCTTAGAATTTTACGCTGATAAAGAATATATATACTTTATATGGTCGGAAATGATTATTTCGATGCATTACAAACGGAAAAACAAAACTAATATACTTTCCATACTATTGTGGAGGGTATAAAAAACGCACCCTAAAGCTTAAAAAATACTGAATAATAGGGAGTACTGCTCAATGGAGACCACCCTAAAATTTCTGTGCAAAGATTTTCTACCATCTAAGAACTAAAAATACCAAATTACAGGAACTTAGGTTGAAACCAGTGAGCGGAGCAGTATAGTCTCTCTCGAAACTCAAATTTTCTGCGGATGTTTTTTCCGAGCCTGGGCAAGATTTCGTGATATTTGCACCCTCTTGCCCGATTAGAGGTAAACAGCACTTCTTCCTCACACTGACATATTTTCCGAATATTACGAGTATTCAGTACATCCATTGTCCAGATTCCCTTCAACGTGGGTTGTGTTGTCATGTTCGGCTTTCATTTGTGGTCTATAGATCGACTCGAAAATAACAAAAAAAAAAAAAAATAAATTTTTCGGCCCACTTCATTTCAAAATTATTATCTGATCATCACCGAAAATTAAAGCCGTTGTCCTTGACCATAACTGGAACCTCATGGAACATTTCAAAGCGATCTGCGCTATAGTTCCGCTTTCTAGAGTGATAATGGGTTACTAAATAATATACAAATACGAAGATACCTGTAAATATTTAGGTGTAACTCCCACATCCGAGCACATACAACAATATAATTGGTATTAATTTTCAACCACTCCTCTTGGATATAATATCAACTTCTCGGGTCTATTTCCTTCAGGGGTAAATATATACACTATAGAATACAAATTTTGTCTTTTTTCACACAAAAGTCAGAGTCCATTTGACACGCTAAATATTGACCGATCTTTATCAAAACCGGCATGCTTATTCTTTGGCCCGTTCCCCTTCTCCATGCAGAATTTCACGATGTTCGGGCCATTGTTGCGGCCTCTGGAGCGACCAGAAAAACCGACAAAAATTTAGTATTTGGTCCATTCCATCCCCTAAATATTAACTGATCTTTCCCAAAAACAATAGGGGTCTTCATTGGCCAGAACCCATCCTACATGCAAAATTTCGTGAAGATTGGTCCATAACTGTGGCCTGTATCGTATTTACAAATTTAATGGACAGACGGAACACACATGTTTGATGTTTGTTTTCACTAATTAGGAAAACATTTATCATAGGCGGCATTGACATGATTTAAAGCATTTTCTTAGATTGTGTAGGGTATAAACATACCCAAAATACCGAACATCTAAGGGTACCGTTTTATGAGACCGATATATCCCATTTTCAATGCCAAACATTCTAGGAGCAATAACAATTATATGCAAAATTTCAATAATCTACTTTAAATATTTCGAACTCAATCTTCATTTAAACGGGCATGCGGACATGACTAAATCGACATAGATTTTTATTCTGATCAAGGATATTATGCTTTATGGGGTATTCGTTGGATCTTTCAATGTGATGCAATTGGAATGACAATATTCACATTATAGTTCATTGTATAAAAACTCCAATCCACTTTCATCGCGACCATCCCTTTCAAAAATTTGTAAATAACAAATCTTTATAGCTATTATATAACAACATATCATTTAATGGTTATTAGTATTAAGTCAAAACAAATTTGGTACGCCTTCAGGATTTTTAATTCACTTCACATTTTCCTTTTAAGTTTTAAAGCGGCAAACGAACAGCATGGTAATATGTCAGCTGATGATGATCCTCTTTTAGATTCGCACAGGTGCAATAAAACGAATCAAATGAACCGAAATCAAAAGCCAATGGAGAGAAAAAGTGACTCAACGACTAACGCTTTGGTTGCAAACATGACGTGGAGAATTTGCAACGAAATTGTTTTTTTTTTCTAAAATCTTTTTATGTTGTTGTTATTGCAACAAATTGTTGTTGAAAATCAAGAGTGTGCATTTATAGCATTTACCAGTTTATTGAGAAATTATGTAATTAATATAAAAAATTGTTTTTGATTTTCTGTGTTATGACGATGTTGAACTTTTTTCGCTTTCGAAATCACCTTTTAATTTCAATTAAACGATAGCCGTTTAATTTGTTGTATTAACAATTTCGCTAACACCATCATCATCAGCATCGCTGTTTAAGCGGGCGGTGTTGCCATTAAAATACACATTTTAAATCCAGTTTTAGTAGATTTGTTTCTTTATTAATTTCTATATGTATGTACATATATATTTGCCGGCAATTCACTGCAGCGTGCACTGCGAACGTTTCATTTCTTGTATTATTAACAAATTTCTTTTAATCGGCTTAATCGAATTTTTAAGGCATCACTGCACAACTGGGTAATTATCAGCTTCTCTTCAATTTATTTTAAGTCGTTTAAAAATAACAATCACGCTGGCAGTTTATCTGAGTTTCTTGGTATTTAATATTATTATTATTATTAAGTAAATTATAAATAATAAGTTTAAAATCGAATTTGAATGTTGTTGATTTGTTGGTTCGTTTAATTCCTAGTTCGCAAGGCAATTTAATGCATTTGGAAGCGGTTGGGGATATAATGTTGAAATGTTTAAATATTAATTTTAATAATAACAACAAATAACGAAGTATTTGTGTAGCCTTCGATATAAAGGTGGGAGTATATATTAATATTTCGTTAGCTAAAATGCAAAAAGGCGTAACTAACAAAAGCATAATTGTGTAGGAGAAGCAAAAAACAGTTTTGAATGAAAACTATAAACATGTCAAAAAAAGTATGCCCGGCAGGGTGATATTGCATACGACTATATTTTTTAACAAATTTAGTTATTTAGTTTAATGGCAGTCATAACAATTAAGTAAAAATTGGAATTTTTTGTTAGTTACGCCTTTTTGTTTTTTGTTAATAAAAGCTCCTTTTTTGACCGCAGACGTGTAAAACTTTGTCAACACATGTAGTTTATTGACATTCACAATATTCATTCAAAATGTCAATTTTCAATTTTTTGTTAGTTACGCCTTTTTGCATTTTAGCTGACGATTTGTCATTCCATTTGTAAAACCTCGAAATATGCATCTGATACCCAATTATGTACAAATGAATTTGTCCATATGCATCTCTTGGAATGGAAACGATATAACTCGCAATATTGAAGTTAAAGTTTTGGAGTTCTGTACATACATTGTTATTATTCTTAGGATGGTTTGTATATATTGGCTAAATTTTTAGATTAGCCCCTATACACAACGGTACACAGAAATATTCGATGTATTGAAGCTTTTGGGCACATTTTTCATTTGGTTTTGGGATCTCAGTGGGTAGTCAATATTATTTTTGAAAATTATCAGTATTAGCCTACTCTTTAGGTTAGCCCCCATTATATGGAAGTTTTACACGTTTTACAATTGCCTGTAACTTGCTATTTTTGGTTCTCATGGGGTACAAAATGTATTCTGTATTGGCTACTGTTTCGGTGTTGCGCCCATAGTGCGGTACCTCCCAATATTCCAAATTTTAACTTTGAGGATTTTGTTTTTTCAGCAGAATTAGCTTTAATTTGGATTCTCATTTCTATATGTATGGGAATGAGAGCATTTAAATACGCCCCATTTTCGGTATTTTAGGTTTAGGTTCAGTGTTCTTCTATGGTAAACAAATTACTTCAGAATAGTTATACCCTTCACCACACTGTGGTACAGGGTATTATGTCAGGCAAAAGGAAACGAGATAGACCCATGGCTACTTTTGAGATTTTTGGTAAATAGTGCAGCAAAGCTCTTATATATCCTTCGATTTACACGAATTTGGAATAGCGTACTAAATTAAGTCAAGAATGGTGTGTGTTAAGTTTCGTGAATATCGGTTCAGATTTAGATATAGCTCCCATATATATTTTCCTCCGATTTTAGAAAAATAGCGCACCAAAGCCCCTATATATCCTTCGATTTGCACGAATTTTGGCATAGCGTATTGAATTAAGGGACCCCCCCATTCTCGGGGTCAAAAATTTTGTTGATATAATTCGAATCTACACTGATTAAAGAATGCCCCTACAAAATTTCAAATGAAAATCTCAAGAAGTCGTGAAGATATAGCCGATTTATTGTGTCAGCATCAAGTGACGGCTAAAGGGCTTCTCAAACTTAAAACGCGTTTTTCTCTAAACATTTTTTTTGCGAATGGCGGGCACGATAACTCAAAAACTAATAATCCAATCGACTTCAAATTTTTACACGTTTCTCTGTCAGTGTGTAGCTATCGTATGAAATAGGATAAAGGCAATCGGTGAAGATCTTCCTTATTTTTTGACTTGGGTTTTGGTAAAAAATCGGCGATTTTCCAAAAATATTTTTTCAAAGGTCCACCATTTTGTTAATTTTAGAGCGAAGTCAATAATCCTAGTTCATACGAGAGCCAGACATGTACTCTTTCTAACACCGTTGGAATTTTCGGATTCCGATGTTCCAGTGAGGAGTTATCATGCCCGCCATCAAAAATAAGGACTTTTCTTTAGTTACAAAAAACAACAACAAAACAATAACAATTTTTTTTGTAAATTATTTTTCTTCTCTTTTAAATCTTCAATTATATATGTGTAGAGTTACAAACCTTAACAAGCATTGGTATTGATTTACCAGCCCATTGAAAATCTTGAAAAATTAAAACCGAGAATGGGGGTTCCCTTAAGTGCAAAATTACGTGTGCTAAGTTTTGTGAAAATCGGTTCAGATTTAGATATAGCTCCCATATATATTTTCGTCCGATTGTATGTTAATTGAGCACCAATGCCCCTATATATCCTTCGATTTACGAATTTTGGCACAGAATACTGAATTAAGTCTAGAATGATATGTGCTAAGTTTAGTGAAAATCGGTGTAGATTTACATATAGTTCCTATATACATTTTCGTCCGATTTATTGTAAAATCGGCCAAAGTTTGGCCGATTGCCACACAATTTTGTACAATGTACTGAAGTACCTATAACGTAAGATGTGTCAAATTATGTTGGAATCGGTTCAGATTTCGATATAGCTTCCATATATAGTTTCGCCCGATTTTAACTAAAAACGGTGCACCAAGACCCAAAATATCCTATGTTTATGGATTGGTCTAAGTCGGTTCACCTTTAGATAAAGATGACATATTTTAATTCATCCAATTTCATGTTAATGGTTCTTTAAAAATGCGACGTCTGTTAGAGGGCATCTGTTAAATATATCCAAAGTGGTGAAGCGTATCATATAGTCGGCCCCGTCAGATTTTGCTACTTTCCTTACTGGTTATATTTTGGATTGTCATTGAGTAGAAAATCTTCTTTCCAAGAATTATCATTATTAAACCAAGTTTTCGGGTAGCCCCCAGATAATTGTAAACCTATAATAGCTATTTTGGACGTTTTAAACAACATTGGCTCATATTTCATTTTCAGATTATCATTTTGTGCCAAATCTTCCTAGCTCCCATATAATGGTACGGTATTTGAAGGCGTAGTTTTAGTCGCATTTTCCCACCGATATGGCAGTAATTTGATATAAAGGATTATTGACATAGGTACACATTTTTACATATATAACCCGTCACAATTTTCTGATATATTGGAAAGTAAAACATATTTTTGTGAGTTTTGCAAGGGTCATTGGATGATTTTATTTTGTTTTTCTCTTTCGAGTTGAGTTATATGGCTCTTTATATAAAGATTCCGCATCATTTTCGGTATTATTAAGTGTTTAACCGAATTTACTCATCGAAGTGGCGTTTGGATTTTTTGGCAAATAAAAAACTTCATTCTAGTACGTTTAACTTTTCACAACATAATGCAGTAAAATTGTCAGCATTGAAATGGTCAAGGCCGATTTAAGGAATTTTTAAATGCACACTAATTGGTGAATGTTATTAGTATAGTTTTCTTTACAAAAACTATAAAAATTCTCCATTATTAATAAATTTTAAGGACTATAATAAGAAATATTATTATTAACTTGTTTTCTCCCTGAAACGAGTAATTTTGAATGTTCAGTAATGTAAGGCCCTTTAACATCATCAATCATCCCAAATTTTTTTTGTTTCCTTATATCAATAGTCAGATATTGCAGAAGAAGTGTTAAGTTCCGTAAGAGGATTAAAATGTCAGACCCTTTACAACAATTGTGCCATGCAACAATGTTGCTCTAATTCATAATATGAATGCAGATTCCCGAATTTGTAGGTTAATGAAAATTCATATAAGGTAATAAAACAATATACGTGAATGTCTTAAATTTCAAAAAAAAAAAAAAAAACAAGGGGGAATATTTACAAATGAATGAAATGTAAACAACATTTCACTTTACATCAGTAAACACCAAAAGTTTTTAATCGATTTCTTTTTTCCATTGAACCAGCCGACCATTCACTGACAAAAATGAAATGAAACATACGAGCGAACGAATAAGCCAGTGAATGGAAGAATGAATGAATTATTTATGATTGTTTTGTTAATTATTTGCTACTGCATGATTTTGCACTATTTTATCCACATCGTTCGATTTCCTTTATTTTCCGTTATTGTTTGTTTTAATGTGTTATTAAAAAATATATATAATAAACATAATAAAAAAGAGGCAGACAAATGTCTGGATCAATGGATGGGCAGACATACAGACAGGCCGACGAATATATAGCCACTCTAAATATTGTTTGTCCCTGTATGTGTGTGTATTTTTTGTTTTAATGGTTCTTTATCCGGCGTGAAGCAGTATGACAAACAAAATATGGAATATTCAGCGGCTGTTTCCATTTCATTAATTTTAAAATGTTTCTTTTTTTTCTTTTCAGAGTTGGCATATCTCTTAAATGATTGCTGAGTTTTTGACAATGACGTTTATTTGAATATTATTAAACTGTATTACTGTACTGTATTTTTTAAAATTTAGTTCCGCATTTAAGAATGACAATGCAGAAAAAATAAAACGGGGATGGAGACACGAAAGCGAATCGTTTAATGTGCGATAGACACCAAACAGTGATTGTGCGTGACGCATGCGTGAGTCAGAAATATTATTTTGAAGTAAGATACACATAATTTTATTTGAGAAAGAGTATACTGATCCTTAACTGACTATATAATCACAGAAAACCCTTCCTATTTTATAGTGATAGCAAGGAAAATCAGTAAGGAAAGGACAAAAATTGGGCACCCCTCTAGATCCTTATGGCGTGGGTACAATAGGGCAGAGTTAGAGTTAAGATCTTTGTCGAAACCTGTATTTATAAAGAATGCTACATTAATTGATATACAGAGCAGGCAAAAATAATAGAAACAAACTCAACATGGCTAATTAAAAAATATAAATTCTTTAATTAAAACCAGTGAGCGGAGCAGTATAGTCGGACGGAGCCGTCCATACGGTACCCTACACAACTACCACGCAACTCTAAGTTTCTGCGGATTTTTATTCCGAGCAATATTTCCTTACACTGAAATATTTTCAGAATATTACTAATATTCAGTACTGTACTTCTAATTACTTGTCCATATTCCCTTCACGATGGGATGTTCGGCTTATAATTGTGACCTATAGATCGACTCGAAAGAAACACAAAAAAAGTTTTTGATCCACTTCATCCCAAAATGATCATCTGATCATCACCGAAAATTATAGGGGTTGTCCTTGACCATACCTGGATCCTCACTGAAAATTTCAAAGCGATCCGCGCTATATTTTCGCCCTCTAGCGTGGTAATGGTAAATAATATATGAATACGTAAGCACCTGTAAATATTTACGTGTAACTTCCACATCCGAGTACATACGCGCGTCTATGTCCTTCGGGAGTAAATATATACGCCATAGAATAAAAATTATGCAATTTTTCACACAAAAGTCAGGGTTCATTTTACCCGCTAAATAATGACCGTTCTTTATCAAAACAGGCATGCTGATTCCCCTTCTCCATGTAAAAATTCGCGATGTTTGGGCCATAATTGCGGCCTTTGGAGCCATTTCATCCCCTAAAAATTAATCGATCTTTATCATTGGCCAGAACCCATAATAATGCAAAATTCGTGACGATTGGTCCATAACAGTGGCATGTATAGTGTTTACAAATTATAATGGACAGACGGACGGACACACATGTCTAGATCGACTCATCTAGTCGAGATATGACGATTGGTCTAGAACCAATATTTCACGGCGTTACAAACCCTTGGGGCTACACAAAGCTATAATACCCTGACAACATAGTTGTGTAGGGTATAAAAATGAATAACATTTCATTTCTATTTCGACAAAAATGCATTCAAACTACTGTCTTAATTATACCCTTCACCGCACTGTGGTACAGGGTATTATGTCTTTGTGCATATGTTTGTAACAGGCAAAAGCGAACGAGATAGACAAATGGTTCCTTTTGAGAATATGCATAGAATCACTTTTTAAGTTGATTTATGCATGTCCGTCCGTCCGTTTGTCCGTGTTAAATTGTAAACAAAGTATAGGTCGCATTTATAATCTGATTTCGATGGAATTTGGCACAGATCAATTGTTTGGCCCAAGGACGAACCCTATTGAAATTGGGAAAATCGGTTCAGATTTAGATATAGCTCCCATATATATTTTGGTCAGATTTAATGTAAATGGTGTACCAAAGTCCCTATATATCTTTCGATTTGCACGAAGTTTAGCAAAGCTTACTAAATTAGCTCTAGAATGATGTGAGTTAAGTTTCCTGAGAATCGGTCCAGATTTAGATATAGCTCCCATATATATTTTCGCCCGATTTAATGTAAATGGTGTACCAAAGTCCTTATATATCTAATGAATTAGGTCTAGAATGATGTGTGTGAAGTTTTCTGTAAATCGGTCCAGATTTAGATATAGCTCCCATATATATTTTCGTCTGATTTAAGGTAAATGGTGTACCAAAGTCCCTTAATATCTTTCGATTTGCACGAAATTTGGCACAGGGTAATGAATGAGGCCTAGAATGATGTGTGTTAAGTTTCCTGGAAATCGGTTAATATTTAGATATAGCTCCCATATATATTTTTGTCCGATTTAAGGTAAATGGTATACCAAAGTCCCTTAATGTCTTTCGGTTTGCACGAAATTTGGCACAGCGTAATGTATTAGGTCTAGAATGATGTGTGTTAAGTTTCCTGAAATCAGTTCAGATTTACAATTTAGTATCGGTTGCAGAATGACATGTTTGAGGATCCAATTTCATTTTACTGGTCCTTTAAAAATGCGACGTCTGTTAGGATTCATCTGTTGAATATACACAAAGTGGTGAAGGGTATCATATAGTCGGCCCCGTCCGACTTTACTACTTTCCTTACTGGTTTTATTTATATTTTTGTGCCACCACTGTATGTATATACAAAATACTGTCATTTAGGGTATGAATCATTAGTTGTGTGTTCTTCTATAGTTCGTTTTGAGATCCGAGAAACTATATCTTTCGTCCCTAAGGTGTTTTTCGGTGGAATTTAAAAAAAAAAATATTTTCCCTCGACATTTTATGTAACTAATTTCTCTCATAGCAAATTTTAAACATTTTTAAAGACAATTTATTTCCACTGCTACTCGCAAGGGAAACTCTACATTTATAACACTCACTCACACAACATACATTAGTGGTAGATTAATTTGAAAATGTTGCGATAATTTCAAAGACCCGGAAAAGCTTCCCTATTTAACTACACGACTTGACTTGTTCCTGTTAACTTAACCAAATGTCGGCAATTACCATAATCAGTGCAGAATTCATTAAATACTTGTCACTCATTCACTCACCCGCTTAGTCACAGCCAAAAAGTATGTTGGCCTGCCGAACCAACCAACTGTAGAGAAGATCACAACAACCAGACATGATCATCATCGTCGTTTTTAAAAGCCAACAAGAGAACGAAAACAAAAAAGAAATTAAATAAAAAATTTAAATTATTCTTTCCTGTTAAATGGAGGAGTAATGCATAAAATGTTTGCTATTGTTGTTGGTGTAAGTTTTTTCGTTTAAACCACAATCACTCTTGCAGAGTGACTTGGTTTTAACACCTGCAGTGAAAATTGTTATTTCATATTAAAAATGCTAAATGTATAATAGAGTGGGTAGAAGATTTTTTAATGTTCAATTGTGGTGAATAATGTAATGGAAGGGACAAGTTGTTAAGTTGATGGCTCTATTCTTTAAAACGCCTTACTGCCTCTTTAAAATATTAACTAATCACTTCAGACTGTAATTTAAGACTCTGGAGGATGGATGAGTCTTCAAAGAATCGGTACTTAGCCTTTTTATGGTTGACAGCTCAATTACGGAGACGAAATACCTAGATTATTACAAAGTGACAACTTAGATAAATCGCTACTATTCAGACTAGATTGATTTATTCATCCTGTTGAAAGCTGACTATTCGTACATTTGTGATTACTGATTACTCATTCCAGTCAAACCTGTTATCGACATACCACAAATTTCTGGCGATGACTGATACTCTGTCGTACTGAAGACTGTCCACTCAGCTTTGTTGAGGACTATATATTCAGTCCTATTGAGGATCTCCTACATAGATTTACTGAGGACTGGTTGTTATGAATAGTTAGCATTTGCCCTTGTGAATACTAACTATCCAGCCCCTTAGAGGACTGGCTAACCTGTGCAATTAAGGACTGATTAGAAAGAACTTTTGAGGACAAATAAATCCTTGCGATTGGTGACTACTCAGCGTTTTTTGTGACTGGTTATGGAATATGGAGAACAGTCTATTCACCTGTTTTGAGGAATCACCTTTTTGAATCCTAGCTATTCAATCAGTGAGTTCAGCCTGGTTGAGGACTTGTTTCTCAGTCGTTAAGAAAACTTTCTACTTAGCAATAACCCCAGTCATTACTCACCCCTGTGAATATTAAATATTCATCCTGTGGCTATTCTGACTATTCACCCTACCCTACTACCATTTGAGCACTGACAATCAGTCCAATTAAGAACCTTATTGAGGACTAATAAACCAATAATAATAACCAGACCTTACATTTGATGACTACTTAGCACTTTTGAGAAGTGAATGCACAGGACCACCGAGGTTTGGTCCAGTCCTATTGCAGATTGAATACTCAAATCTTTTGAATTCTAAACCATTGGCTGCCCTGTGATTCCTAACTATCCACTCTGAACTTTTTAGATATATCTAATAAGACCCTTTAAGAACTGACTATAAAGCGCATCCCTATTGTGCACTGACTACATATCCTTATGGATGACTGACTAGTTATCATATTGACTACTGACTGCTCAGGCCTTCTGAGGACTAACTACTTAGCCTTGATGCGGACTGCCTACTCAGCCTTGTGACGGACTGATTACTCGGCTCTATTGAGGCTGACTACTTAGCCCTGTTAAAAACACCACAAAAATTGAATACCCAGTCTAATTGAGGACTGAGAATGATGCACTATTGAAGATTAACTATTCAGTTCCATAGAGGACTACTGAAGCCTAATGAGGTCTAACTACTCAGCCCTATGAAGTCTCATAATAAACGCTTTCTTCAAAAGGGACATATATATTATCTGATCATCATTATTATCTGATCATCACCGCAAATTATAGGGGTCGTCCTATTACATGTAACTCCCACATCCGAGTACATACGACAATACAATTGGTGTCAATTGAAAGTTCAACCGCTACTCTTGGATATGCCTACAAAGTCTCGTGTTTTTGTCCTCCAGGGGAAAAAATATGCGATAGAATACAACTTTTGTCATTTTTCACACAAAAATCAGGGTCTTTTGACCGTTCAATATTGACCGATCATTATCAAAACATGTATGCTTAGTCTTTGGCCCGATCCCCTTTTCCATGTAAAAATTCCCGATGTTTGGGACATAATTGCGGGCTCTATAACCAACAGAAAATCAGACAAAAATAAAGGTTTTGGTACATTTCATCCGATCTTTACCGAATAGGGCTCTTCATTGGCCAGAACCCATCCTGCACGCAAAATTTCGTGAAAACAACTAAGTTGTCAGGGTATTATAGCTTTGTGTAGTCCCAAGAGTTTATAATGCCGCGAAATATTGGTCCTAGACCCACCTTTTTATAATGGACGATCGGTATACTTGATCGTCCATTATAATTTGTAAACACGATACAGGCTACAGTTATGGACCAATCATAACTGTAGCCTGTATCGTGTTTACTTAAAGGTGGGTCTAGGACCAATATTTCGCGGCGTTATAAACTCTTAGGGCTGCAAAAAGCTATTAGACCCTGACAACTTAGTTGTGTAGGGTATAAAAAAGATCGGCATTGCAAATTTAGTTTTCTGCAGATCCCTGCGTCTATGATATAGACAATATATAAAGGTTCGTGCGAGTTCGAACAAGTTGAAAAATTAGGATCGTACGAACCTAAAGACGTTGTTTTCTTTTTCAAATTGTACCCACTTGAATATACCACAAATCTCCTTTATGCTTTACACTATTTTACATAACTATGTAGCAATTCAGGCATCGGAACAAACAATTAAATAGCAACTCAACCGTGACAACGTTCCATGTGGACATTGTTCTTTTAGCATTTGGTTAATGTTGCCATTGGTAGTAATGGTGGTGTTGGTGGTGGTTGTTGTACGATTTTAAACTTAAACTAAATATTTAATTTTCGCTGCTAGTTTCAATGACCGGCTGAACATTTTGGTCATTTTGACATTGTTAATCAACATCAGTGTGTTTTTTGTGGAATGCCTCACGGCGACAGTTCTTGAGATAAAAATGTTGTTTATATGTAAATTTTCTACGTTTTCACATTTACAACCAGAGTGAGAGTGGAAAATAGGGTAATTTTCATTTATCAACGGCGGGAAATTGCGAGGTGATATATGGTTTGGTAAAATGTTTAGGAAATTTGTGTGTGTAATTTTCCGAAAATTTGTTAATAGTAATAAATGGGAGATTTAAGTTTTAGGGGGAGGAGGAGTGATTGTTGCAGTAGAGTTAGTAAAAAATAATACACAACAGTTATTTGAAAAGTTTAAATACAAATCGTCACCTATCTGCTATAACACTAACGAATATTTGTTTAGCATTTGTTGCGACAAGATCAGGTCATTTCAATTCGGTACTGTACTGTTTTGATCGTCTGGATGACCAGAAGAAATATTATTTTCATATCTTTTCCATCTATGTACACTTTTTAACATTAGTAAATATTCACACCTTCAAAATTATTTTATACAAAAGTTTGAAATATATCTATAGTATTTTTTGTTGTTATTTTATCTATCATTAATTCTAGAGATAAAAATCACATCCGCTCTGCAGCCCAACTAAAATTAACACTTAAACACATTAATTCTGTAGATTTATTCATATGTTAAATATAAAATATTTAAATTTGTCCATTGACCGTTTGCCTTAATGACGATAGCTTCAGTCATGTGTATCGAATAGGGTCACTAACACCTCATGGTGGACAGGAACAATTTCCAGAATGTATTAGAGTATACTCAAAAACATTGTGACAGTAAATTAAACCAGTAAGGAAAGTAGTAAAGTCGGACGGGGCCGACTTTATGATACCCTTCACCACTTTGAGTATATTCAACAGATGAATCCTAACAGACGTCGCATTTTTAACGGATCAGTAAAATGAATTTGGAACCATAAACACGTCATCCTGCAACCGATACTAAATTGTTCATTTGGTCAGATATAGAAGCTATATCTAAATCAGAACCGATTTCAGGAAACTTAGCACACATCTAGACCCAATTCATTACGCTGAGCCAAATTTAGTGCAAATCGAGAGATATATAGGCACTTTTGTGCACACTTTACCTTAAATCGGACGAAAATATATATAAGATATATAACTAAATCTGAACCGATTTTCAGGAAACTTAACACACATCATTCTAGAGATAATTCATTACGCTGTGCCAAATTTCGTGCAAATCGAAAGATATATAGGGACTTTGGTGCACAATTTACATTTAATCGGACGAAAATATATATGGGAGCTATATATAAATCTGAACCAATTTTCATTAAACTTAACACACATCATTCTAGGCCTAATTTGTTACGCTGTGCCAAATTTCGTGCTTAAATCGCATATGCATATTCTCAAAAGTGTGTATGTCGTTTCCTTTTGCCTGTTACAAACATATGCATAAGACATAACACCCTGTACCACAGTGTGGTGAAGGGTATAAAAAAAAATTTGGTTCAAGAACCTCAAAATACGAAAATTGAGGGGTACCCTTATATATGGGATACCAGAAAAAATTGACCAATATTTATAATTTATAGTGGAGAGATTTGCTACCTAATAAGAACTCGACTAACTAAATTACAGTCAATTCGGTCGAAAAATAGTATCAGAACCCCCAAAATACCAAAAATTTGGGGGTACCGTTATATGGGGACTACCATAAAAACTGGACCTATTTTTATAATGTTTAGTGGAGTAATTTGGTACCCAATAAGAACCCAATGTACAAAATTTCAAAGAATTCCGTTATAAAACGTGCCCAAGAACCCGAAAATACCGAAAATTGGGGGTACCCTTATATGGGGGCTCTCCGAAAAAAATGGACCTTTATTTATAATTTTTGATAGGGAGATTTGCTACCCAATAAGAACTCAAAGTACCAAATTTCAGCGAATTCAATTAAAAAACGCGCTCAAGAACCTCAAAATACCGAAAATTTGGGGGTACCCTTTTATGGGAGCTATCCGAAAAAATGGACCTATATTTATAAATTTCGGTAGGGAGATTTGCTACCCAATAAGAACCCAAAGTACCAAATTTCAGCGAATTCAATTAAAAAACGCGCTCAAGAACCTCAAAATACCGAAAATTTGGGGGTACCCTTTTATGGGAGCTATGCCTACACGTCGACAGATTTTCTCCAATTTCAATAGGGTTCGTCCTTGGGCCAATTAAGTAATCTGTGCCAAATTTCATCCAAATCGGATCATAAATGCGACCTGTACTTTGTTCACAAAAATACATGGACGGACAGACGGACGGACAGACGGACATGCGTAAATCGACTCAGAATGTGGTTCTATGCATATTCTCAAAAGGAACCATGGGTCTATCTCGATTATTTTTGCCTGTTACAAACATATGCACAAAGACATAATACCCTGTACCACAGTGTGGTGAAGGGTATAAATACACTTAGCGAATGGGTAAACATATTAATGTACGCAAAGGAGTATAGTCGAGCGCGGCCGACAATATATTATATATATATATATATATATACAATATTAATATACCCTCCATACTATGGTGGAGGGTATAAAAATACATTCGGGGTACATCCGGCATTTTAAAGTGGGGCACATTCCGCCATATACATATTGTGCAATATTATTTCCTTAAAATGGTTTTGAGTTTGCCTTTAAAACTAATTCTTTAATATGGTTCGAAATTGCATATATAAGATCAAGCGTGCTTGTATTGACGAAAATGCGATAGAAAACCCCTATTTCTGATGGTATGTGCGACCTTGAGATGTAAACGTCCGCCGCTAGAAAATAAAGTCCTATAATTCAAACATTGTGTGACGTATTAAAACCAAATAGAGCCTTTAGAGGATCAGAATTTCAACCAGACTGATAGCGATGACAATTACCCGGTTATGACTTTGGTGCCGAATGTGCCCCATCAAATGCCGAAGCTACCCCGGGTTGGGGCACATTCGGCGAATTTGACTTTTTTACAAAACTGTAAAATTTTTTAACTAATACTATTTTTTATATCTTTTTGGTACTATTTTTTATAATTAAGTGTTAGAAGGCAATAATCAGCCATAAAGTTGTTATATATGTTTGTGCAAAATAGTCAGGCTGAATCCCAGTTTGTTGTTTTTATAAAAAACAACTATTTATTAGTGGGGAATGTATGGCATTGTTTGCCGAGGGGTAAGGCAGGGAGTCTATAGTTTCGGATCACACCACTGATCCTCATCAGTTCCCTTAGTTTTTTGTTGGGATATTCTCCCCAGAAGCTATTGCTTCTATACAAAAAACCTTTCATACCCAAATGTCTCTTGTAACAAAGCGAAGTACTTAGCTGACCAACGACATAAACTGTATGAGAATTTCGCTGGAGCCTCACTTCGAGGTTAACAAGGCATTTACAAACAATTACATACCTTTCCCACTGTTGTGAGTTGTCACATCGCGACAAATGCACACAACGACTTTGTTGGTGTTGCTAGTATACAGCAACAAACCTAACAGTTTAACCGTGCTTGCGTCCACAACTTCAGTAGTGTTGGCGGTTTATTTGGGATACCATTTGTATTTTGTTTTTGCAAAATAGTCAGGCTGAATCCCAGTTTGTTGTTAAAAAAACAACTATTTATTAGTAGGGAATGTATGGCATTGTTTGCCGAGGGGTAAGGCCTGACAAAAATGAGAACTATATCTAAATCTGAATAGATTTTCCCAAACTTAAACGGCATATACTTTAGAACTTTTTACCGGGTTAACCTACTTTATGAGGATTTATTTGACATATATACAAAGGAATTGCCAGTTGATAGCCACTGGGTTAACGAAATCCAGTTAAATGTAAACGTACTATTAGAATACGTAATTCTAGACTCAATTCAGTACGTTATGCCAAATGGAAAGGCTTTGGTACAACTTTTACATAAAATCCGACCAAAAAATATATGGGAGCTATATTTAAATCTGAACGGATTTTTACGAAACTTAGCACACATCTATCTAGACCAAATTCAGTACGTTATGCCGAATTTCTTGCAACTCGTAAAATATATAGGAACTTTAGTGCACCATTTACATAAAATCGGACGAAAATATATATTAGAGCTATATCTAAATCTAACCCTATTTTTTTCAATGCGCCAAATAGGTGAGCTGTGCCAAATTTCATCAAATTCGGATCATAAATGCGACCTGTATTTGGTATAGAATTCTATGCATATTCTCAAAAGGAACCATGTGTATATCTCGTTTCCTTTTGCCTGTTACAAACATATGCACAAAGACATAATCCCCTGTACCACAAAACACTCCTCTTGGTTATACTATCAACTTCTCGGGTCTATGTCCTTCAGGAGTAACTATATACGCCATAGAATATAAAGTCCATTTGATCCGCTAAATATTGACCGATCTTTATCAAAACAGGCATGCTTATTCTTTGGCCCGATGCCCTTCTCCATGTAAAATTTCTCTGGAGCTACCAGAAAAACCGACAAAAATAAGGTATTTGGTCCATTTCATCCCCTAAATATTAATCGATTTTTACCAAAAACAATGGGCTGAACCCATCCTACATGCAAAATTCCATAACCATAACAAATTATAATGAATAGACGGACGGACGGATAAACATGTCTAGATCGACTCAGCAAGTCGATATATTACGATATATTACTTAAAAGTGTGTCTAGGACCAATATTTCGCGGCGTTACAAACTCTTGGGTATGCACAAAGCTATAATACTCTGACAACATAGTAGTGTAGGATATAAAAATAAATTCAAAGGGGTTATGTTCTTATCATTTTCTACAAAACCATCATTCCTAAGCTTTGGATCAGTAACAAGCAGCTTGAGTGTATATCACGTACTATTAGAATACGTAATTCTAGACTCAATTCAGTACGTTATGCCAAATGGAAAGGCTTTGGTACAACTTTTACATAAAATCCGACCAAAAAATATATGGGAGCTATATTTAAATCTGAACGGATTTTTACGAAACTTAGCACACATCTATCTAGACCAAATTCAGTACGTTATGCCGAATTTCTTGCAACTCGTAAAATATATAGGAACTTTAGTGCACCATTTACATAAAATCGGACGAAAATATATATTAGAGCTATATCTAAATCTAACCCTATTTTTTTCAATGCGCCAAATAGGTGAGCTGTGCCAAATTTCATCAAATTCGGATCATAAATGCGACCTGTATTTGGTATAGAATTCTATGCATATTCTCAAAAGGAACCATGTGTATATCTCGTTTCCTTTTGCCTGTTACAAACATATGCACAAAGACATAATCCCCTGTACCACAAAACACTCCTCTTGGTTATACTATCAACTTCTCGGGTCTATGTCCTTCAGGAGTAACTATATACGCCATAGAATATAAAGTCCATTTGATCCGCTAAATATTGACCGATCTTTATCAAAACAGGCATGCTTATTCTTTGGCCCGATGCCCTTCTCCATGTAAAATTTCTCTGGAGCTACCAGAAAAACCGACAAAAATAAGGTATTTGGTCCATTTCATCCCCTAAATATTAATCGATTTTTACCAAAAACAATGGGCTGAACCCATCCTACATGCAAAATTCCATAACCATAACAAATTATAATGAATAGACGGACGGACGGATAAACATGTCTAGATCGACTCAGCAAGTCGATATATTACGATATATTACTTAAAAGTGTGTCTAGGACCAATATTTCGCGGCGTTACAAACTCTTGGGTATGCACAAAGCTATAATACTCTGACAACATAGTAGTGTAGGATATAAAAATAAATTCAAAGGGGTTATGTTCTTATCATTTTCTACAAAACCATCATTCCTAAGCTTTGGATCAGTAACAAGCAGCTTGAGTGTATATCACTTTCATTAAATTTCCATCAATAATTATTTTTAACATCAATTTGCATATTTAAACATCATAGTGGAATAATAATTTTTATAATATTCCAAAAATATTTTAATAAGCATTTACGATATATACAAAAATATATTAAACGACAATTATAAAGCAATTTCCGTCAATAGTTATGACATACATATTTACAAAAAATATTAATAACAAAAACAAAAATTCGAATCTAGCAAATCAGAATGTTCTCCAGAGAGAAAGCAGAAACGTTTTTTGTGTATTTGTACAAAAAAAGAACATTCAAATTATATACACTTATTTATCAAATTATGCATTTCCGGTTGATGGATGGTTGTCGGCTGGCTGGTAGGTAACGATGTTGACGTTGATGATGATAATCATCAGGTGAGAGATACATTTTACAAAAAAATAATAAAATTAAAAACATTTACGGAAAAAATAACATCAGCGACAAAACTAGATAATGGGCCAACAATAACAACAACAGCAACAACTTTGGCAGCGGTAATAGCAACAACCAACATTTAAGTGTCATTATTTTGTCAGTTAAGTTTGGTTTTTTTTTTTGTATTTTGTAGGTGGTATTGTCACTGTTTACTTTTTTCAGCTTGAATGTCGTTATTTAACTGAATAAACCGACTGTTAAAATACAAACTAAAATGCATTTAACATTTTGTGAAATTGCTTGTGTCTATCGCTGTTGGTAAGTAGAATTTTGTCGTTTTTGCTAATAGCTGCACAGTGGTAACAGCAAATCAAATACAACTTGGTAGGGCTACATTAAAAAGAGAAGCTAAATTAAACTCCCCTGGCCTTGAGGACATACCACAGAGGAAGAGCAGGCTAATAGTGCGCGCCGTTTACAATACCTCGAAATATTTACTGGGCAATAAAATCATTTCCAGTTCTGAAAGAGCTAAAATACTACCAATAAAGGTTACATTTGTTATAGCCACCACGTTATGCCAAATTTCGTGCAAATCGAAGGATATATAGGGACTTTGGTGCACCATTTACATGAAATCGGACGATACTATATATGGGAGCTATATCTAAATCTGGACCGATTTTCTCGAAACTTGACAGAAATCACTCTAGGCTCAATTCAGTACGTTATATAAGATACATAGGGACTTTGCTGCACCATTTACATTAAATCGGACGAAACTATATATGGGAGCTATATCTACGTCTGGACCGATTTTCTCGAAACTTTTCTCAATTCAGTACGTTATGCCAAATTTCTTGCAAATCGAAGGATATATAGGGACTTTGGTGCACCATTTACATGAAATCGGACGATACTATATTTGGGAGCTATATCTAAATCTAAACCGATTTTCTCGAAACTTGGCAGAAATCACTCTAGGCTCAATTCAGTACGTTATGCCAAATTTGGTGCAAATCGAAAGATATATAGGGACTTTGGTGCACCATTTACCTTAAATCGGACGAAAATATATATGGGAGCTATATCTAAATCTGAACCGATTTTTCCCAATTTCAATAGGGTTCGTCCTTGGGCCAAACAAATGACCTGTGCCAAATTTCATCCAAATCGGATTATAATTGCGACATGTACATTGTTTACAATTTAACACCAACAGACGGACAGACGGACGGACAGACATTCAGAAAGTGATTCTATGCATATTCTCAAAAGGAACTATGAATCTATCTCGCTTCCTTTTGCTGTTACAAACATATGCACAAAGATATAATACCCTGTACCACAGTGTGGTGAAGGGTATAAAGATTTCCAGGTTCGTTGGTCCTGTGCGCAGTGTTTCCAATTTGAAAGACCATATTCGGCAATGTTATCTTCCACTTGATTTTTCCATCGAATTCGAGGCCTTGCCCTTCTACGTGATCCAACAGTTGGCACGCTTTTATAAGTATTCTCACAACATGACCTAGCCAATAGATGGTTCATTCGACGACGATATTCACCGTCGATGCAGATTGGTCCATAGATCTTTCGGAGAATTTTTCTCTCAAACACGCCAAGAGCTGCCTCATCTGTTTGCACAAGTACTCATGCTTCTGATCCATACAGCAGCACGGGTAGTATCAGCGTCTTGTAGAGTGTAAGTTTGGTCTGGCGGGAGGTGGCCTAGCTTTTGAGTTGCTTGCTCAGACCATAGTAGCATCTGTTGGCATACACTATCCTTCTCCGAATGTCATTAGTTTTATTTATGGCGGTAATAAGGTATATAAAAACTTGACTACCTGCCATTTCTGTTCACCTTTGCCTCTCGTATGACATTTTCCATCCGGACGATAAAAACATCACACGACAAACTGTCACATTGTTTGAATCCTCGTTCGGTATTAAAGAGCACCGAGAGGTCCTTTCCGACTTTAATTGCTTATCTTGTGCCAGTTAAAGTTATCCTGCATAGCCGTATTAATTTTTCAGAAATGCCCCTGGACTATATTTTCTTTCTGTCGGAGCATAAGGGTCATATCCCGTCCTACATGCTACGATTGGTCCATAATTGTGGCTTGTACTGTGTTTACAATTTATAATGGACGGTCACACACGTCTAGATTGACCCAGGTAGTCGTTATATGACGATCGATGTACTAAAAGGTGAGTCTTGGTGTGACTGTATATTTTTCCCGAATTTTAATTTTTCAACATTGGTTGTTGTGTTATCCCCCAAAATAACCAAACATTGCACTGTGCCAAACCGCAATTACAATAGTGTTGACTGGGGAGGGGGTGGGTGTTTGGTTGTATGATGAAATTAACAACAAACAACACTTACAACAGCAAAATATTATAAACTGTCAACACTTTTCACGCAACACATCACTGATGGTTAATATAACTACCACATCAGCAGCAGCAACAACATAAACAACAAGTTCAAACTGGCGTAATTGTTGTCGTACATCGTACATTCGTTATTGTCGCCATTAATGGCTGAACAAAATATGAGAAATTAATGGCAAGTTTTCGTTTTTTTCTGGTAAGCATTTTTTCTAGTTTTGTTAAAAACAAATTAAAAGGCAATTCCGCTTAAGTTTTTTTGTCGCGTTGTTTTCTTCTTCATCGACTCATTCCTCCCAGCTAGTTGTCAAATTCACGAAATTAAAGTGACTTGAAACGGACGTCTGCGATGAGGTTTTATTAAAATCCGCTTATGTGCACTGATGAAAAAAGTGAACAGTCTCAAGCGTTGTCTTTTTGCGACGCATTTAATTTGTTTTACACGCCTGAGTGCACAATTGGGGTGAATGTGGTATATACGTGGTATTTAAGCAATTCCGTCAGGTAGTGTAACCAATGTTGGTTTTGCAGGTGCATTAGAAATGTGTTGCTTGTTTCAATATTTGGGATACTTGAACATAATGGTATACGCTTAACAGTTACATATCGTTTAGCATTTAATATTCAAAGCTTTCAATGTCAAGTTATTCAGTAAATTCAACAAATTTTCGTGGTAAAGTAAACGTACGATAAACGTCTGCAAACATTCCAAAACGTGGACCAATGTTAATAATACCTGGTAGAGTAACATATGTGTCTAAAATCCTAAAAATACCAAAAATAATTAATCAATATATCCTCCGAAAATTGGATGTTATTATATGATGGGCGATGCCTAAATGGGGACAGATGCAGTTCAAGTTCGAACCTAAGTTTTTTTTGTATCTCGATAATCTCCGAATGTAATATCATTATAACATATATACAGATGATTGGAAATGGCTACATCGTCTTAGAATTTAAAATTTAATAGGATATAAACTGACAATATCGATTATGGAGACAATCTCAATACGCTAAACAAATCAGTTAAACATTTTAATGTAATCTAGTGATACCCTAAAAACTGCTATTGAATACTAATCATCTAGACCTAGATTAGAGATTGACAGTTCCTCTTTCCTGTTAGGAAGGAAAATTTTGAAATTTTTTACAAAAAATGATGTTACACGGAGTTACAAACTCACAAAGCTATAATACCCTTACGATATATTTGTGTAGGGTATAAAAAGGCTTCTACCAAAAAGAGGCGAATACTAATAATAATTAAAACAAGTGAAAAAGCGTAAAGTTCGGCCGGGCCGAACTTTGGATACCCTCCAGCATAGATATACTGACAGGTATTAGAAATGAAAATATAGGGAACATACCCAAAAGTGGACCTATACCGACATTTCTAAAAACGGATTATGTAAACCATAATACAAATTTCAGAAATTTTTAATGGTGAAAATATGCCTCATAGAAATATTGGTTCTAGACCCCAGGTTTCTTTGGACCAAATCCGTTTCAGAAAATTAAAATTTCATCCAAACTTTGCCCATCTTATTATTTCTTCCAAACTTAGTTCAAATTCGAAAATGGGGAATAGCGGTCCACTCCTTCTGGAACCTCCACACAAGGGCCGGGCCGAACTTTGGATACCCTCCAGCATAGATATACTGACAGGTATTAGAAATGAAAATATAGGGAACATACCCAAAAGTGGACCTATACCGACATTTCTAAAAACGGATTATGTAAACCATAATACAAATTTCAGAAATTTTTAATGGTGAAAATATGCCTCATAGAAATATTGGTTCTAGACCCCAGGTTTCTTTGGACCAAATCCGTTTCAGAAAATTAAAATTTCATCCAAACTTTGCCCATCTTATTATTTCTTCCAAACTTAGTTCAAATTCGAAAATGGGGAATAGCGGTCCACTCCTTCTGGAACCTCCACACAAGGGCTAGGTCTAAATGCGGCTATACTATAAGGAAAGTAGTAAAATCGGATGAGGCCGACTATATGATACCCTTCATCACGTTGGGTATATCCAACGATTGAATCCTAACAGACGTTAAATTTTTAAAGGACCAGGGACAAAATTATGTAAATCTATTTAAATCTTAACCGATTTCAACTAAACTTGACACACATTATGTTATAGTAACATAACGTAGTACGTAGTGCAAAATTTTGTGCTGATTGGAACCACATTGGTGAAGCATTTATATCCAACTGCTAGGTTATTCTAACTCCAGTACGTTGTGCAAAATTTGTGTCAATTTTGTGTAAAATCGGACGACACATTTTACATTTAATCGGATGAAAATATTTTCACGAAACTTAACACACATCATTCTAGACCTAATTCATTACGCTATGCCAAATTTCATGCAAATCGAAAGATATATAGGGACTTTGGTACACCATTTACATTAAATCAGACGAAAATATATATGGGAGGTATATCTAAATCTAAACCGATTTTCACGAAATTTAACACATATCGTTCTAGACTTAATTCAGTACGCGGTGCAAAATTGCAAATCGAGTGATAAATAGGGACTTTGGTGCAAATCGAATGATAAATAGGGATTTTGGTGCACAATTTGTCTTAAATCGGACGAATATATATATATATATATATATATGGGATCTATATCTAAATCTGAACCGATTTTCACAAAACTTAGCACACATCATTCTAGGCTCAATTCAGTACGCTATGCCAAATTTCGTGCAAATCGAAAGATATTTAGGGACTTTGGAGATCCATTTACTTTAAATCGGACGAAAATACATATGGGAGCTATATCTAAATCTGGACCGATTTTCACGAAACTTAGCACACATCATTGTGGACCTAATTCAGTACTCTATGGCTAATTTCGTGCAAATCGAATGATATATAGGGACTTTGGTGCACCATTTACCTTAAATCGGACGAAACTATATATGGGAGCTATATCTAAGTCTGAACCGATTTTCTCGAAACTTGGCACACATCATTCTGCACCTGATTCAGTACTCTGTGCCAAGTTTCGTGCAAATCGAAAGATGTGGAGGGACTTTGGTGCCCCATTTACCTTAAATCGGACGAAAATATATATGGGAGCTATACCTAAACCTGAACCGATTTTTCCCAATTTCAATAATAAGTGACTTGTGCCAAATTTCATCTAAATCGGATCATAAATGCGACCTGTACATTGTTTACAATTTAACATTTACAGACGGACAAACGGACGGACGGACATGTATAAATCGACTCAGAAAGTGATTCTATGCATATTCCTAAAAGGAACCATGTGTCTATCTCGTTTCCTTTTGCATGTTACAAACATATTCACAAAGACATAATACCCTGTACCACAGTGTGTGAAGTGCATAAAAGGCGGTTATATGGGGAATACCCCAAAAAGGGAGCGAATATTAATAATTTTTATACGACTACAAAATACCAAATTGCAGCAAATTCGGTTGAAAATCGCGCTCAAGAACCCAAAATACCGAAAATTTGGGGATACTCTTATATGGGAGCTATGCCTAAACGTGGACCGATAAAGCCCATCATCGAACCTATATTTATAATTTTTTGTGAGGCATTAAGTACCCAACAAGAATCCAATGTTGCAAATTTCAGCTAATTTGGGTGAAAAACGCACTCAAGAACCCCAAAATACCGAAAATTTGGGGATACCCTTATATGGGAGCTATGCCTAAACGTGGGCCGATAAAGCCCATCTTCGAACTTGACCTGCCTGCAGACAAAAGACGACTCTATGCAAAATTTGGCGATCTATCTCAGTTCGTTTAGATGCTAGAGTGATTACAACAGAAAGACGGACATGGCTATATCGTCATAGAATTTTATGCTGATCAAGAATATATATACTTTATAGGGTCGGAAATGAATATTTCGAAAGGTTACAAACGGAAAAACAAAATTAATATACCCTCCATACTATGGTGGAGGGTATAAAAAAGGTAGGAAAGTAGTAAAGTCGGACGGGCCGACATTGTGATTTAGAGACGCCACATTTTTGAAGGGTCATTGATATAAAATTGACGAACTTAAGGGAACCCCCCCCCCCCCCTCATTCCCGATTTTAATTTTTCAAGATTTTCAATGGGCTGGTAAATCTATACCAATGATTGTTAAGGTTTGTAACTTTGCACATATGTATTTGAAGATTTAAAAGAGAAGAAAAATAATTTACAAAAAAATTTTGTTATTGTTTTGTTGTTGTTTTTTGTAATTAAAGAAAAGGTTTTATTTTTGATGGCGGGCATGATAGCTACTCAATGAAACATCGGAATCCGAAAATTCCAACGGTATTAGAAAGAGTACATGTCTGGCTCTCGTATGAACTAGGATTATTTACTTCTCTCTAAAATTAACAAAATGGCGGACCTTTAAAAAATATTTTTGGAATATCGCCGATTTTTGGCCAAAAACCAAGTAAAAAATAAGGAAGATCTTCACCGATTGGCTTTATCCTAGTTCATGCGATAGCTACACACTCACAGAGAAACGTCCCAAAGTTTGAGAAGCCCTTTAGCCGTCACTTGATGCTGACACAATAAATAGGCTATATTTTCAAGAGTTCTTGAGATTTTCACTTGAAATTTTGTAGGGACATTCTTGAATTAGAGTAGATTCGAATTAAATCAAAAAAAATTGACAAACTTGAGGATTTTATTGCACCATTAACTTAAAATCGGACGAAAATATATATGGGAGCTACCTTCGCACATATCATTCAAGACAAAATTCGGTACGCTATGCTTGAACCGGTTACTACTAAATTTGAACCGGTTTTCTCCAATTTGAATAGGGTTCGTCCTTTCATTCAATTCGGTTTATAACAGCGACCTGTACTTTGTTTCCAATTTTACATCAACAGACGGAAGGACGGACATGCATAAATCGACTCAGAAAATTAACCATGGGCCTATCTCGTTTCCTTTTGCCAGCTACAAACATATGCACAACGACACAGTATGGTAAAAGGATATAAAAAGTAAAAACATCGCATTTTTTGACGGGAAGATTTTGTACTAAATTAGAACCCAACATAACAAATTATAGCCCATTCTATCGAGAACCTTATACAAATCCTCAAAATATTGTACATTTGGGGTCATCGTTATATGAGAATTACCTCAAGAAGTAGACCAATATGAATAATTTTTGGTAGGTAAATTTTGTACCCAAGAACCCAAATTACAGCTAATTCAAATGGTGGATGATATAGAAATGTTGTTGAATTTCGGAGTCGGTGCCTATTGCTTGAGTACCTATTGCTTGGGTGACGATGTCGTACATGTGATATAACGTATTGGTCAAAGTGTCGGCGTCAATCAAGCGCCAGTGTTCAACGGCCCAGATCAGGCAATTTTTACGACGGTCTCAAGAGTCTTTCAATCAAAATCAACGAATAGTATTACAGTAAGGCAAATTAATTTGCCAGGGCACATTTCAATCCCCTTGCAACACATCGGAATACTCGTTACAAACCACATAATTTATGGCGTTTTAGCAATACAGTATTTTTCGGTTAATTGACCCTACGGTTAATTGGTTTCCACGCTTAATTGAACCACATGATGGGTCAAAAATATTTAATTTCATAGTAAGCGTGTTCGGATAATTGGTTCCTCGGTTAATTGAACAAAAATTTGTGCAAATTTTGATGTGCAATTAACCGAAAAATACTGTATTCGTGAGTCAAATCAATATAGCACATACGATTTAAATTTGTTATACAGTATTTTTCGGTTAATTGCACATCAAAATTTGCACAAATTTTTGTTCAATTAACCGAGGAACCAATTATCCGAACCCGCTTACTATGAAATGAAATATTTTTGACCCATCATGTGGTTCAATTAAGCGTGGAAACCAATTAACCGTAGGGTCAATTAACCGAAAAATACTGTATTAATCTAAATTTTAGTATAGCTCCCATATAAATCTTCCACTACATTTTCGACATTTTTGAAACCATTTTCTACCTTAGACGTTGTAATTGGAATTTTCCTGACAGTTGCCAACCTACAAAAGTGGCTTGGCATTTTTCCAATATTTACCGTTATTGTATTCAAATGAGTCTACATATATCGGATAAAATAAAATCATTTCGAAATGAAATACAACTTCATTGCCCCATCTGAAAAAAAATCTCTGCAAAACTAATCAATCATACAACAAATGATTGATATTAACACATTTGGTTTCATAATCAAATGCTAAGGATCATCGTCATCATCATCGTTGTCGTTGTTGTCATACAATACCATATTACAGTTCCTTTCTTTGGTATCCTTCTTATCTTACCTTTCGTATGTGTTCATCTTTTATACGCTTTATTATGGGCTTATTGTTTTGTGCCATGGCCCGTATAGTTCATCATAAAATAAATGATTGAAAAGTAACTCAGTATTGGGCAAGACAACAACAACAATAAGAATTTCATTCTTTGGCAACATTTTGCTGAAACTAAGAATTGCTCATCATTGGCATCACCATGACCATGATGATAATCATTATGAAGTGTGGATGACGATTAAGGTACAATAAACAGTTGCTTTACCGATGATGATCCTATAAAAGTTGTCGCACCCAAAAATATGAGCAATATTAAGAGAGCGGCAATGCCAGAATGCTGGTTGTAGGAATGTATATGTGTGTTTGGTAGACATGTTTATAAATGACAGACAGCTTGGCTTATGCCAGAGATCATCGAACATTAGCCATATTCAACAGAAATCAGATTTCTGCATTCTTTTGTATACAAAGCGGTTGGCTTCAAATAGACTTTTCTTTGAAAGAACTGAGTGAAGTTTGCCGTTTTGTTGTACTCTACACCATAATATACATTGTAGTATAAAATTTGTTATTTGGTTTGTAACAGTGTTCCTAAGATACCCCATAAAGTATATACATATTAATAAGTATATAAATTTAAGATAGAACTATTAAATCTGTGTAGATAAATTTCTAGGGTAACAACCTTATTTATAGAAATTTATCGATATGGATCAATGTTTTGGTATATAGATTCTTGAAGGTGCAGAAATTACAATTTTGAAAGGTGTCCACGGTTTTACATTACTGGTCCGTCCTATTTTTGGTTCTTATGGTTTTTGTCGCATTTACCCCACTCGGTGACACTCTTAGGATTCTTCTCCAAAGTCCTGATTATGGGTACGATTTAAGATTTGATGTCGTTGTTAGGCTACAGGGATATATAGGTAAGAATACTTTTAATCTAATTCTTAAACATTTTGATCATTGTGTGGGAGTGATCGTCCGATATTTTGAATATTCCAGCTTGATATAAGTTTCAAATTAAGAATAGACGCCAAATTGTTTAAAAGAATTTTGTCCAAAGCTTCCTATGTGTCGGTCTCAGCCGATCAAACCTTGTGGATCATTCAATCATCCAAAAAAATGAAACTATTTATCAATGCAGAATAATCAGAACTAAACTGTGCATCTTTCGATCGGAGGATGATTTCGGCATTTTAATACATGTTCTCGGACTTGAGGCGGTAGTCTGAGAATTTACTCGACCAGTACCTAATAAAGATGAACATGAAGCTTTCAAAGTATGGAAGTTTCTTTAATCGTACGTGCCATGCTAAGTACATTTTTGCTTATAACTTTGGTTTGGATTGGCCGATGATTACCAAAATTTCAGTGAATTTAAATTAAGGACCGTAGTATCTAAAAACGTAAAAAAACTTTTAAACATGCTAAGTCGACTTAGCATACTATGGTTCGGAGGCGTCGATATGTATCTTTTAATTTAATTTTTAATTTTAAATTTAACGAACTTGAAAATGCGATCTTTATCTATAAGTAAACCGACTAACAGCAATCGTTACACATGCCATTCTGCAATCTATTCCATACTTTTTAAATAGACTTTAGCAAACTTTACGCACGCTATTTGGAATGCTTCAGTGTTTAAAATGTATCAATCAAGCGCCCATTGATTATGTGGTTTACAATCAACATGAATAAGTCGAAATTATACATGGAAGCTATGCTATATCCAAATTAAGTACCCTATGCTAAATTTCGTGCAAATCGAAAAATATATGGGGACTTTGGTGACCCATTTACCTTAAGGGAACCCCACCCATTCTCGATTTTAATTTTTCAAGATTTTCAATGGGCTGGTAAATCAATACCAATGCTTGTTAAAGTTTGTAACTTTACACATATATAATTGAAGATTTAAAATAGAAGAAAAAAATTTACAAAAAAATTTTGTTGTTGTTTTGTTGTTGTTTTTTGTAATTAAAGAAAAGCCCTAATTTTTGATGGCGGGCATGATAACTCCTCACTGGAACATCGGAATCCGAAAATTCCAACGGTGTTAGAAAGAGTACATGTCTGGCTCTCGTATGAACTAGGATTATTGAATTCGTTCTAAAATTAACAAAACGGTGGACCTTTGAAAAAATATTTTTGGAAAATCGCCGATTTTTTACCAAAACCCAAGTTAAAAAATGAGGAAGATCTTCACCGATTGGCTTTATCCTAGTTCATACGATAGCTATACACTCACAGAGAAACGTGTAAAAATTTGAAATCGATTGGGTTATTAGTTTTGGAGTTATCGTGCCCGCCATTCGCAAACAAATGTTTAGAGAAAAACGCGTTTAAAGTTTGAGAAGCCCTTCAGCCGTCACTTGATGCTGACACAATAAATCGGCTTTATCTTCAAGAGTTCTTGAGATTTTCATTTGAAATTGTGTAGTCACATTCTATAATTAGTGTAGATTCGAATTATAACAACAAAATTTTTGACCCCGAGAATGGGGGGGGGGTCCCCTTAAATCGGTCGAAAATATATATGGGAGCTAATCTAAATCTGGATTGATTTTCACGAAACTTAGCACACATCATTCTAGACTTAATTCAGTACGCTGTGTCAAATTTCATGCAAATGGAAAGGTATATAGGAACCCTGGTGCACCATTTACATAAAATCGGACGAAACTATATATGGGAGCTATATCTAAATCTGAACCGATTTTCACGAAACTTTGCACACATAATTCTAGACTTAATTCAGTACGCTATGCAAAATTTCGTGCAAATCGAATGATATATGAGGACTTTGGTACACCATTTATCTTAAATCGGACGAAAATATATATGGGAGCTATATCTAAATCTGAACCGATTTTTCCCAATTTCAATAGGGTTCGTCCTTGGGCCGAATAAGTGACCTGTGCCAAATTTCATCCGATTTCGATCATAAATGCGACCTGTACTTTGTTTACAATTTAACATGGACAGACAGACGGACGGACATGCATAAATCGTCTTAGAAAGTGATTCTATGCATATTCTCAAAAGGAACTATGGGTCTATCTCGATTATTTTTGCCTGTTACAAACATATGCACAAAGACATAATACCCTGTACCACAGTGTGGTGAAGGGTATAAATATCCCGTACCACAGTGTGGTGAAGGGTATAAACATCTTTCACTGGCCATAAGCATTTTAGTTTAGCATAACACAATGCAAGGGAGACAGACTTAATGAAAGATAAAATGCAACCTTCTGGACAGTTCCAGGGTAAAGACATCCAGAAACAAGAGTGTATTCTAGGTTTCGATTATAGACAATATCCAGACTATAGTCACATAACAAATAAAAATTCATTAAGTTCGGCGAAGCAGAAATTGTTATACCCTCCACCGCGTTTTGGACAATCGTAATTCTCTAAATCGGTCGGTGTCTTTATAAGTGAACTGCCTATTTCTTTTTTATCTGGAATACAATATGCCAAATTATAGCCACTTCGATAGAGTAACTTCTGGTAATGTGGACCATGCGTCAAATGTGGACCACCCCCCATATCTAAGAAAATGCTTGAAATATGTCAATGCCGCCTTGATAAATGTTTTCGCAATTAGTGAAAACAAACATCAAACTTGGTTTTTAATAAATAATTGCAATGTTGAAAATTTAGTAGGTGGAAGTGTAGCTCTGATTGTAAAAGTGTGATTTGAAAATTGTTTAGCACAATAGTCGAACGATTTTGTAAAATGGTCGAACATTTTGTTTTTCTCGAATATAAAGAGGTTCTGTGGTTTTCTTGTTTTTTAACAAAAATACACGTTTATCTGTAATTACAATCGGTTGTTTTTAATTTTTTATTCGTTTTTGAAGCCGATAATTATTTTTAAATAAAAATATTCAATGTCGGATAATGTGGACCACTATAAAAAAGTGGGACATTTTCATGAGGACGAGCTCGAAACAAGGAGGGATTTAATATGCGAGGAGGTATTCTATCCTCTGAAAACTCGATATCCGAAATTATAGGTGCCTCGGTTAGATAATGAAGCAAGGACCTTCAAAATACCGCAAATGTGGTGGTACCCCTAAAAGGGGGCTATTCCAAAACATGGACCCATATATTTTTGCATTCATTGTTACCCAAGAGTGCAATAAATTGATATTTATCACAATTAATCCACAACCTACCTTTAACTTACTGATCCTCATTACCCACACATACTGGTCCACATTACCCTCCAAGTTATTTTTATTTGCAGTTTAGAGTTTTTTGAAATATAATGCAATAACATTTTTAGGGACAAATATATATAATTTTTGACCTGGAATATAATTAGCCAACAAATCTACCTTGTTGTGAAAACAATTTGTTTTTATTTTTTACCTTTGTTACGCCCACAATATAAAAAAAGAAAATGGTGGTCCACATTTCCCGAAGATACTCTAAGAAAATTAGAAAAATATATCGAACAAAATTATGTACGGGAGCTATATGTAAACATTGACATAATTGAGCAACTGTTGCATAATTTTTATGCAACTTTAATACAATCGGACGAAAATATATATATATATTTATTTTGTTTTTGCAAAATAGTCAGGCTGAATCTTAGTTTGTTGTTTTTCTCAAAACAACAATTTATTAGTATGGGAAGTATGACATTGTCCACCAAGGGGTAAGACAGGGAAGACTATATTTTTGGATCTCGCCACTGAACGTCGTTTCCTTAGTTTTTTTCATAGGATATTCCCTCCAGAGTCTATGTATTGCTTCATTACAAAAAACCTTTCATACCCAACATTCTCTTGTAACAACAAACTGGGATTCAGCCAAACTATTTGGTAAAAACACAATACAAATGGTATCCAAAATAAGCCGCCAACACTACTATAAGACAGATATATGAACCGATTTCAAAAAACCTTAACACACATCATTCATGATTAAATTGCATTCGCTATACAAAATGATATCCCAATCGGAAAAATATTGGGAATTTCGTGCATATTGGAGTTATATATAATTCTGAGCCGATTTTAACAAAACTTCGCATACATCAGTTTGAACCTAATTCAGTGCGCTGTGCATAATTTTGTCTCAATCGGACAAATATTAGGAGTTTGGTACATCATTCACATAAAATCGGACGAAACTATATATGCGAACTATATCTAAATCTGAACCAATTTCAACAAAACATCGCATACATAAGTATGAACGTAATTCAGTGCGATGTGCGAAATGTTGTCTCAATCGGATAAATATTGGGTACATTAACCGGGATCTAATTCAGTACGTTGTGACAAATATTGTGTCAATCAGATAAAAATTGGGAGTTTGGTGCACAAGGTAGAAAATGTTAGGATGAAACTATATATGGAAGCTATATCTAAATCTGAACCGATTTCAACAAAACATCGCATACATAGGCATGGATCTAGCTCAGTACTCTCTGTCAAACGTTGTCTTAGTCGGACTAATATGGAAGATATATCTAAATCTGAACCGAGTTTCTCCAATTTCAATATGGTTCGTCCTTGGGCCAAATAAGTGATATGTGCCAAATTCTATCCAATTCGGATGATAAATGCTACCTGTATTATGTTTACAATTAAACATGAACAGGCGGACGGTAGAACATGTATAAATCGATTCAGAAAGTGATTCTATGCATATTCTCAAAAGGAACCAAGTGTCTATCTCGTTTCCTTTTGCCTGTTAGAAACATATGCACAAGACATAATACCCTGTACCGCAGAGTGGTGAAGGGTATAAAAATGGACCATTATAAAAAATTACCGATCAAATTTGTGTTATAATATTTTAAACACATGGGTAAATACCTGTGTACGAGTATTTATCAAAATGTTGGCTATAAACTCCCAATCCAATTTGCATAGCTGCCAAAATTTGGCTCACATGTTTTAATATCAAATGTTATGGTAGCCCCATATAAAGGTACCACCTTTTGAGTATTTACCCAAATATTAGGTATAAACTCACTAACTGGCGAACCACTTGACATAGGCGGCAAAAGCTAGGCCCACATGTTTTTAATACCCGAAAACTTGAAAACTTGGGAAAGATCATCGAAAATATAAAATTACATCCCATTTATTGAAACTAGTGTCCTTCCCAAAATTCCAACATTTGGGATGTAGAATTATATGGTGTCTACCCTAAAAAATTTTAAAATATTGATCATTTTGTCTGAAAAAGATTTAATACCCGTAAGGACCCTAAATACCAAAGTGCATGTGAATAAGTTAAAAACGTGCCCAAAAATTCCAAAATCACGAATATTGGGGGTTCCGTTATTTGGCGGTTGACCCGAAACATGGATTAATAATGATAATTTTTCATAGACAGATGTTGTGTTACATATATTAAATTAAAACCAATTCAGATAAAAAATTTGCCCAAAAGCTCCAAAATATCGAATTTGGGGAATATGTGGACCGATATATCCCATTTTCAATAAAAAACATTCTAGGTGAAATAACAATGTATGTTCAAAACGTTAAAGCCCTATATTTAATATTGCAATGGAATATTGTGATTGAAACAGACGGACATCATAAATCGACATATAATTTTATTCTGATCAAGAATTTTTGTACTTTATGGGGTCTCAGGTGAATACTTCAAGTTATTGCAAACGGAACGACAAATTTAATATTGACTACACCCTATTGTGGAGGGTATATAAATATATCTCGTATTACGAATCTTCCAAATTGTAGTACACTCTTTAGTCGTTACCTTCTTCGAACAATTGCCTCTTCTATACAATACACACATTTTATGCATCATAATGCATAATATCATCCATTTATTGTCCAATATACTTCTGCAGCAACAAAAATAAAATATTTTGTAAGAACCGATCGGCGTCATCTTGCAAAGAGTGAGAGCTACAAACACGCTTGGCATTGGCATCATCATTATGATCGGCAGCTATAAGTAGCATCTAAATGAATGGATCTGTAGAATTTTTGTTGGATTAGGTTCATTTGTTAAACTGACTGTCGACCCGCACTCGGGGGGCCAACACAGCCGTTCTTCTAGCTGTGTCAGTTGGAGTGAATGACGACTACCTCAATAAATGAATACATTGCATTCCGTAAAGTGATGGTGTTACTACTGGCTGCTGCTGTTTGCTTCACGCTTTTTTGCATTTTTGTGTGTTATTCTTTGCGAGTTTTTTTCGGAAAGAATGCATTCCTGAGTGGCAGTCATACCAATCGACCAGCCAGCCAAGCCAACCAAGGCCTGCCACAATAACCAAAGTTTCATTTATCATTTGGAGTTTTTGTCCTTTTTGCTCGTACAATTTACAGATAAACTTTGTAAAGGCATTAAGTTGCTGATTGTTTTGTGGCTACTGACACTTGCTTTGTTCGTTTGGTAGTTAGTTACCCGGTTACCTCCGGTTGCATGTTCATGTTACAGCTACCATCCTTAGAGGCAAAGAGGTAATTTAAGCACTTTATTGTGAGTGCGAGTGTTTTCAGTCACAGAGATGCCACCAACAGTAGTTGTCGTAAAATCCATATGTGTTATTAATAACAAAATTGTCGTCCTGTTGTAATGTCGTAGCTTTTGTCGATAAATTTATTATTTTAATATAAGAATAAAAATTTTAAATTACTTGTATATTTGTATAAAATTCATTCCAAGCAATAAATATTCTATTTTGACCTACAAATTTTAGAACCACTTAATATCAATTGTTTCTAAATTTATAGTCCGCTACCCAAGGCAATCAAATTCACGATCTTAATAAGAC
>NW_026883630.1:0-51836 GCF_032173495.1 Musca vetustissima
TACACAATTTACCTGAATCGGACAAAAATATATATGGGAGCTTTATCTAAATCTGAACCGATTTTCACGAAACTTGGCACACATCATTCTAGACCTAATTCAGTATGCTATACCAAATTTCGTGCAAATCGAAAGATATTTAGGGACTTTGGTACCTCATTTGCCTTAAATCGGGTGAAACTATATATGGGAGCTATATCTAAATCTGAACCGATTTTCACGAAACTTTGCACACGTCTTTCTGGACTTAATTCAATACGCTATGCCAAAATTCGTGTAAATCAAATGATTTTCAGGGACTTTGGTGCACCATTTACCTAAAATCGGGCGAAACTATATATGGGGGCTATATCTAAATATCAACCGATTTTCACGAAACTTGGCACACATCATTCTAGACCTAATTCAGTATGCTATACCAAATTTCGTGCAAATCGAAAGATATTTAGGGACTTTGGTACCTCATTTGCCTTAAATCAGACGAAAATATATATGGGAGCTAACAAATGAACTGTGCCAAATTTCATCCAATTCGGATCATAAATGCGACCTGTATTTTGTTTACAATTTAACATGGACAGACGGACGGACATGCATAAATCGACTCAGAAAGTGATTCTATGCATATTCTAAAAAGGAACCATGGGTCTATCTCGATCCCTTTTGCCTGTTACAAACATATGCACAAAGACATAATACCCTGTACCACAGTGTGATGAAGGGTATATATACACCCAGTTGTTATAACAAAATCCACGCATGTTGGTCCTTAAAAATATTTATTTAAAAAATCCACGTCTGTTGGTTCTTGAAAAAATATGAACAATTTAAATAAATCCACGCCTGTTGGTCCCTGATAAAATATTTGTATAAAAAATCCACTTCGTTGGTCCTTAAAAATATTTCTTTAAAAAACTCCACTCCTGTTGGTTATTAAAAAACTTAGTGGTCCTTGAAAAAATATTTATTTTTGATCCATGAAAACATATTGTTTTAAAACATTTTCTCCTCTAGGGCCAACCATAATAACCCTTTCTCGTAACAGAGTAGTAAACAATTTTATTTCGATATACATACATATATTATTTAAATTAAAATTTAAATTTATATTCAACTTTAAATCTCTTCAAACAAAATAACATCATATCAATTTCATACACTCATTTAATATCTGTGTTATGTTTTTTCTTTCATTGTCAATATTGTTGCTTGTCATATTAAATCTAATCCGTATTTGTGGAAATCATTCACAACCAAAATTTATGAAAATATATTTGTGTAGATATATATTTTGAAATAATTAACATAACACAACAACTAATTTATCATTTAAATCTAACGCAGACTCGTGTGCCAACTCTCAGCAATCCGATAGTATAAAATTAACGAGCAAATTAACAGAATACAGCTACTACATATATACGATGTATGTATAGGATGTGTACATATGAAATTATTTTGAAATTTAGATGACAGCCAGTTGTCAAAAAATGACAACCTAAACTAATCATTCAAATACACATAATTCAGTGTTTGAAATATTCGCATTTGGTGTGACGAGACTGATGCTTAGACAGAACTGGGGGACTTCAAAAAATAAATATGTTTATTTAAAAGAAATTATTTTAATTTTCAGAATTAGCATGGACAATTTGTCCATCGTTTTAATGCTTCATATTGGGATGTCTTCCCGTTTTTTAGATAGTGTCTACATAGTAGTGTCTACATTTTGGGTATTTCGAAGGCTTAGCCGGCTTTTCCCATATGAATGCTTGAAATATGGTTATTTTTCTAAGAAGGTATAAAGTATCCACAGAAATAGCGACAAAATCCGCGATAATTTCAGAAATATTTTCCCAAGAGAAATCAGTAAGGAAAGTAGTAAAGTTGAACTGGGCCGACTATCTTCGAAGGAACATACTTTCTGCAACCTATGATAAATTTGATTTCATTCGGGCAGATTAGGCTAGGGGGCCAATTTATGGGAAACGATTTATAACAAAATTGATACATACTATTCGGTGTTAAAAATTTTATTTCAATAAGACAACCCTTCGAAATACATATGGAAGCTATGACTGCATCTGCACCTGCATTTCAAAAAAACGCAATAACGTCATTCAAGTCTCAATTTGATACGTTGTGCAAAATTTCGTGTTAATCGGACAAACATTAGGAGTTTGGTGAACCATTTATGTAAAATCGGACGAATATATATGTATATGTGGGAGCTATATCGAAATCTGAATCGATGTTTCCGAAACTTACCACACATTATTCTAGACTCAATTCAGTACGCTATATCAGATTTCGTGCAAATCGAAGGATACATATGGACTTTGTTGCACCATTTACATTAAGGGGACCCCCCCATTCTCGGTGTCAAAATTTTTTTTGATTTAATTCGAATCTACTCTAATTCTAGAATGTTCCTACAAAATTTCAAGTAAAAATCTCAAGAACTCTTGAAGATATAGCCGATTTATTGTGTCAGCATCAAGTGACGGCTAAAGGGCTTCTCAAACTTTAAACGCGTTTTTCTCAAAACGAATGGCGGGCACGATAACTCAAAAACTAGTAATCCAATCGGTTTCAAATTTTGACACGTTTCTCTGGGAGTGTGTAGCTCTCGTTTGAACTAGGATAAAGCCAATCGGTGAAGATCTTCCTAATTTTTTATCTTAGTTTGTGGTAAAAAATAGGCGATTTTCCATAAAAAATTTTTCAAAGTTCCGCCATTTTGTTAATTGTTGTGCGAAGTCAATAATCCTAGTTCATACGAGAGCCAGACATGTCCTCTTTCTAACACAGTTGGAATTTTCGGATTCCGATGTTCCAGTGAGGAGTTATCATGCCCGCCATCGAAAATAAGGACTTTTCTTTGAACCCAAAAACAACAACAAAACAACAACAAAACATTTTGGTAAATTATTTTTCTTCCTTTTTAAATCTTCAAATATATATGTGCCAAGTTACAAACCTTAACAAGCATTGGTATTCATTTGCCAGCCCATTTAAAATCTTAAAAATAAAAAATCGAGAATGGGGGGGGGGGGGGGGTTCCCTTAAATCGAATGAAATAATATATGGGTGATATTTCTAAATCTTAACCGATTTTCACGAATCTTAACACTCATTGTTCTATATTTAATTCGGTACGAAATTTTGCATATTTCGTGCAAATCGAAAGATATATAGGGACTATATCGAAATCTGAACCGATTTTCCCGAAACTTACAACTCATCATTCGTGCAATTCGAAAGATATAAAGGGACTTTGGTGCACTATTTACCTAAAATCAGACGGAAATATATATGGGAGCTATATTTAAATCTGAACTGATTTTCACGAAATTTAACACACATCGTTCTAGACCTAACTAAGTACGCTGTGCAAAATTTGGTGCAAATCGAAGGATATATAGGGACTTCGGTGCACTATTTACCTAAAATCGGACGAAAATATATATGGGAGCTATATCGAAATCTGACCCGATTTTCCTGAAACTCACCACTCATCATTCTAGACTAAATTCATCGAAGGATATAGAGAGACTTTAGTGCACTGTTTACCTAAAATTGGACGAAAATATATATGGGAGCTATATCGAAATCTGACCCGATTTTCCTGAAACTCACCACTCATCATTCTATACTAAATTCAGTACGCTATACCAAATTTCGTGCAAATCGAAGTATATGTAGGGACTTTGGTGCACTATTTACCTAAAATGGGACGAAAATATACACAGAATATTGTGAAATCTATGAGAAATTGCATGCCAATCGGGAATACTTGGATTGTTTTGTCTACCATTTGTATAAATCGAACAAATTTGTGTATGGGAGCTATATGTAAATCGGGACATATTTAATCAACCGTGGCATACATCCTTTGATATGCTCCAGCAAAGTGCTCTGTCTCAAATTTTATCTCGATTGGACTCAATTCAATATTCTCTACAATATTCCAAGTATATGGAACAACCATAGGGACCAATATACAGGCACCAATATACGGCTGAAAATATATATGGAAGTTATATCTAAATCTGAACCGATATTCTCCAATTTCAAGAGAGTTCATCCTTGGGCCAAATAATAGACCTATGCTAAATTTCATCGTCTTCGAATAATAAACGCGACCTGTATTTTTTTCACAAGAATACATGAAAAGGCACCATTTGGGGGCATACGGTGAAGGGTATAAAATATATAAAATGTGGTTATGTGCAACCGGGGCAAACTTTTTATATCCCCGAACATGCTATGTACAATAGACAATGTCATTATAAATTGTCTGCTATTAGGTTGTTAATACTCTTAGAAAATTAAATAGCAAATTACAGGCACTAGGGTTGGAAATGAATACTGTATATGGCAAGACATTTACGATCCGAATTGGATGAAATTTGGCACAGTCCATTAGTTTGGCCCAAGGTCGAACCATAGAAATTGGAGAAAAACGGTTCAGATTTAGATATAGCTCCCATATATATTTTCGTCCGATTTTAGGTAAATGGTGCACCAAAGTCCCTGAAAATCATTAGATTTGCACGAATTTTGGCATAGCGTACTAAATTAAGTCAACAGTGATGTGTGCTAAAATCGGCTCAGGTTTAGATATAGCTCCCATATATAGTTTCGCTCGATTTTAAGTAATGGTGCACCAAAGTTTCTGAAAATCATTAGATTTGAATGAATTTTGGCACAGCGTATTGAATTAAGTGTATGATGTGTGTTTCGTGGAAATCGGTTCAGATTTAGATATAGCTCCCATATATTTTCGTCCGATTTAAGGTAAATGGTGCACCAAACTTCTAATGTTTATCCGATTAACACGAAATTTTGCACAACGTATCAAATTGAAACTTCTATATGGATTTCGAACGGGTGTCTGATTGAGATAAAATTTTTAACTGTGCGGCGTATCGAACAGCTTGTATCAATTTTGTTTTAAATCGTAAAAATCGTTTTCCATAAATTTGTCCCATGGTACGCAGACGACTTTAAATCTGCCAGAATGAAATTAAGTTTATCATAGGTTGCAGAAAGACATGAGTATGTTCCTTCGAAGGAACTTTGACATACAATTGTAAGGATACATATGTACAATATACCCAAGTGGTGAAGGGTATCTTATAGTCGGCCCAGTCCGACTTTACTACTTTCCTTACTGGTTTTATTTTATAAAAACAATAAACTGGGATTCCGCCTGGCTATTTTGCAAAAACAAAATACAAGTAGTATCCCAAATAACCCGCCAACACTACTGAAATACGCAAAAATTTTAACAATCGACGGAACATATCTTTACTTTTCCTGCCTTGATTCATACGACAGCTTCTATTAAAAAGTAAATGCAACGCAATTTTGTATCGAGCAAAAATCGAAGATTAGGGAGCTTTTACTATTAGACGTTTTTTATATGCCTTCAATTGCGTCTTATTTTTTCAGACAATCATAAACCTTCAATACCCAATTCCTTTTTTGTTGACTGTCATTAAATCTTTAGAATAAAATGTAACTTTTTAGGGTAAATTGCACCTTTGTGTCATGCTGTGATAAGGCTGGTCATAAATTTACGCGAAACCTCTAGGCTCTGTATTATCGTAGCCATTAAAGGCCACTAAAATTCTGATACTATCTACATGACCTAATACAAACTGAAAATGTTTATTTTTTGTTTTGAAAAGAAATACCCAAAAAAATTAGACAACAATCCCCAAACAAACATAAAAATCCTATCGCCCGGCAATGATCGCTCATAAAAAACAGCAAAAAAAAAAAAAGAAAACATGTTTTAAAAATTATGTTTTTTTTTTTTTGTTTTTATTTTAGCTAATCATTCTAAACTAAATAGTTTGTAGACAACTTCTAATAGAGTGAGAGTGTGAATCAATTAGTTTTTAGTTAAAATCTACCCAACAGAGGGACAGGGTAAACAAAAGAGAATAACACAAACTGGACATTAAATGGCAAACAAAGGCCAGAGTCTGGGTGGTGATGTAGGTGAAATTCTTGTAGTAACATTTTTATGACCCTTGACCAACAAATTTTATTACTTTGAAACAAAAAAAACGAAAACATGAACACACTTGTAGTTTTGGAATGCAGAGTAGTATGTGTGTAGTAACAACAACTATATTTTTAACGACTATTATTATTATTTGTTGTCGTCTTGGACATTTTTCAGCTAATTGTGGCTTAAAAGGCGATATTGTCTGCCATCACCAAGAGGAAAGTGTTGAATTAGTGGTTCTACTTTAGTAATTGTTACAGTTAAGTAGAATAATAAAGGAAAGCCATAAAACTCTTTTTACAATAAATTCCATTGTGTATATTGATTACACAAATGTTCGACTCATTGTATTTTAATGGGGCATGATCACATAATATTTTTTCGATAATGGTGGATGGGTGTTGGAGGGATTCCTGCTGACATAGTAATGTCTTTAAGTTTGATATTATCAGTGTACAATCCTAAGGTACTTTCATTACTAATGACGAAGTTTGTTAAATATTATAGTAGGCTAATAAAACATAATCAATTTACAATAGATCTATAGATCGAATTTTCAAAGATTTCTAAAATAACACAAATGTGGGACGGATCGACCATTTGATACCCTATAACACTTAGGGTATATACGAGTTCTGATAAAAAATTAAAGGTTAATACCTTAGACAGACGAAAGCCCTAATTTGAATTAATTTTTTTAATTTTAATTAATATTTGCACCTGACAGACGAAAGTTTCTGCATTTACGAAGCAGGTTTTTATTTCAAAACAATTGTTTGTCTGTGTGTAGGAAGAAAATACTAACATTTGTTTCGATATTTTCGGGATTACATTTTTAGGAAATAGATACATGACATAAAGGCTGCTTTGATGTCAGCAAAACAGCTCCCAATTTCAAAAAAGGTTGCAATTTGCCTTTATTTCATATTTTTATTTTCATAAATATAAACAAATTTGACAAGAAACAATTAATTTTCGACAGCATTGCCATATTGAAATTGCCTAATTCAGTATTAATTCAGTTTGATTTTGTGCATTAACATCACATTAAAATGATGATAATGTACAAGATAATTTGAATTAAGGCTGTTACTGCAAATTAATGCTGTCGTCTGTCTAGGCTATAAGGTTCAAACACATGAACCATGAACGCTGTGATGTTTAATGAGAGCTTCATTTTGAAAACGACAATGCCGAAGATTCCCCTATGCCGAAGCTGCCCCATTCTACCCCATATAAATTTGAATCGATTTGGAATATGTGCAAATTTTAATGTCAATTTAATAAACATAGATTGAAATCGAAACATATCAAAATTTCGATTCTAGTAATTTTGAAATGTCTAGGTATTTGCACACTTCACATCTATATTAATACACAGACTCATAGGAAAGGTACCTAAAAATATTTTACACACTTTGCCCCTCTTATCCAGAACGTAGTATTTGCTATAATCCTGCTATACTGAGGGTTTAATAAGACATACTTTTACAGATCTGACAATAGAACTACGTTGACAAACTTATGGCGATCCAAATTAAAAAAGATTTGCAAAAACACCCAAAAATTTTAGCAGCGTACATCTATCAAAAACCTTTACAGTGAAATCTATTGGAAGTTTTCAAATATTCTAAATTTAATACCAATGTCTGGACAAAATCTCATACCTGTGTATGGCTAACCAGTAAGGAAAAGTGAAAAGTCGGACGGGGCCGACCACTTTGTGTCTATACGAGAGAATGTTATGTCAATGGGACACATTTTGCGTGATTGGTGCACCAATTACATATAATCCAATGAAATATATATGGGAGATATATCTAAATCTGAAAATATTTCAACAAAATTTCGTAAACGTTTGTAACTCAGCGGGCTGTGCAAAATTTTGTCTGAATCGGAAAAATTTTAGGAAAAATCGGACGAAAAAATATTTATGGGAGATATATCTAAATCTGAAACGATTTCTACAAAACTTCACACTTTTCTCTCAAACACTCCAAGAGCTGCATCATCTGATTGCGCAAGTATCCATATCAGCGGCTTGTAGAGTGTGAGCTTGGTCTGGCGAGAGGTGACATTGTTTCTAAATTGCTTACTTAGTCCATAGTAGCATCTGTTAGCCAACACTATCCTTCTCCGAATTTCAAAACTGATGTCATTAGTTTTATTTATGGCGGTATCGAGGTATATAAAATCTTTGACTATCTCTAAGCTGTAGTTTTCAAGTTCCACAGCTGGTCCGAATCTACTGAACGTCTTGTTATGTCGATGTCATCGGCTGCGTTTTTCACATAAGTAGCATTACGACTCTCCTGATCGTACCACGGGTTTCTTGATGGTGCTCATTGGTACCCAATTATTGATTTTGCTGCAGTTTCTAGGGAGAGGGTAATTATATGCCCTTGTGCTTCTATATTATTATCGGGATAGGGAGCACGTTCTTCAATCAAGTGGGTAAGATAAGGGGAGGCTTCTGATATCTGTTGTGTTTGCAGCTATTCAACGTCGAATTTTCGTGTTGTCGGCCGCACCGTTGCTATATTAAGACGATGTTTCTTCATGGAGGCCGAATTTTCCACGGTGGGGCCAAAAATATTTTCCATTCTGATTTTTGCTTTTATACGGATTATAGCAATTCGCTCATCTAATGGAGTGATTCGGAGACGAATCCCATCCATTCATCGCATTTCGTGCAGGACAATAATATCGGCTTTGTACTTGTTGAGAACATCCGCCAAAGCCAAAACTACGCCTGCTCTATTCAATGTGTGCACATTTCAAATGCAGATTCGCAGATCGTGGTCATCAACATTACGGGGTTTGGTTTACTTTTTCGTTGTTTTCCATAGTAAGTGGTGTTTTCCCATAGTTCTTATGGGTGAACTCGTGGCACATATCAGCTCATTATTTCAACGGGTTAGTCCTTGGGCCAAATAAGTAGCCTGTGGCAAATTTCGACTCAGAAAGTGTTTCAATGCATATTTTCAAAAGGTGTCATTTCCATTACCTGTTACAAACATATGCACAAATAAATAATACCCTGTACCATAGTGTGGTGTAATCTATAATTGTCATTCACATTTAAAGGTTCACGATTTTAGTCCTATTCGTCCACAGTATGTATTAAAGTTAATACAATTTATAATGTATACTGTTCAATTTTCCAAAACTACAAATTTTTAAGAATTTGTCCAATTCGTCCACTGATTGCCAATTATACGGTAAATTATTTCAACTATAAACTCTGATAACGATCGGTATACTATTTTTCAAAATTAGCATTGTAAGTGTAACCACTTTGGTACAATAAATAACCATTCACCCCCTATTAAATGTATTAAGTTAGTACTATTTACAACTTTTGGTATACTTACGGTTACATATTCAGTTATATTCATTCACTTGAGACCAACTAATATTACCCCAACAACAACAAACACTTTGCCTCAAACCAATACAATAAAAACGATCCATCTATAAAAGTTAGCAATTGAAGATCATTCCTTAGTACTAAATGTACTGATTTTAGTACAGGCTGCCTACTTCTCTCAACCATAAACATCAACAACGTTTTACATTCTAAATTTCAAAATTCTATATCTATATAGTGTACTATACTATATAGTGTACTAAATTTAGATCCCTTACCTTACCACCACCTATTACAACCATACATAACAACAATGATCAAATATGAATTTGCAAACAGTTTTCTTCATACAAATTTGATTGTTTATTCTTTTACCCAAATACGAATAAATTTTTTAAAACCATCATTAACCTATCAAGGTCAAAATAACAAAATGTTGGTGTACTATAACTAAACATAGTTCGATTTTAGTTTTTTTTTAAAAGATATAATAAATGGAAAATCGATCTGACCACTACTAAAAGGTTAAATCCACACAACCTTAAACACCATTTAAAATAATAACTTGATATTGAATTTCTTGACCCCCCCTTATGCGTTTCCTTTACTTGATAAAATAGATTGTCAACCCACCATAAAAATATAGAGATTTCCAATATCTTTGAATTAGACCGTAATCAAAGTTCATTGACCGTCGAAACTATTAATTTAAATGATTTTTTGATTGTTCGTTCGTTCATTCTTTTTTTTCATTCTTTCCAAAAGTCACATCTCAATTAAATGTTTAGGAGACGTGAAATCAATGTGCCATCCCCATAGATTCTTGGAAAGTCAAAAAGAACGTTGAAAACAAAAACAACAACAACATCTACACACATCGATTAGATGAAGGCTATAATTAATTACACAATTGAGACAAGTTTTTTTTCTTTTCCTTTGATTTCTTTTTTGTCTTCATTCACCACCATCTGTAAATTTAAAATGAAGAGAAATTACATGGTGGGGAGTAAAACTAGAGATTAAACTAATCAATCTTTTAAAAGTTGATTGTAATTAACAGATATTGAAATGTAATCCAGCGACAGGTAGACGTGGTACATAGCTGTGTAATCTAGACATTTTGTTTTCGTTTGTTTTAGTTATCGTAATTTTAAATTATTTTCGAAATGTTTTACAAAGCCATCAGACAACGAATTTTGTCTGATGGCTTGCTTTGTAAAACAATTTCTTAACACAGAAGGAATGAAAGATGTTTTAATTTTCTTCAATCGTGATGACTATTGAAAGAAATAATCTTTAAAAATCCACGCTTAAGGACTCTGATGATCATTGAAAAAAATATTCTTTAAAAATCCATGCTTAAGGACTCTGATGACCATTGAAAAAAAATATTCTTTAAAATTCCACGCTTAAAGACTCTGATGATCACTGAAAGAAATACTCTTTAAAAATCCACGATTAAGGACTCTGATGACCATTGAAAGAAATGCTCTTTAAAAATCCACGCTTAAGGACTCTGATGACCATTGAAAGAAATACTCCTTTAAAAATCATTGAAAAAAATATTCTTTAAAAATCCACGCTTAAGGACTCTGAAGACCATTGAAAAATCCACGCTTAAGGACTCTGATGACCATTGAAAGAAATGCTCTTTAAAAATCCACGCTTAAGGACTCTGATGACCATTGAAAGAAATGCTCTTTAAAAATCCACGCTTAAGGACTCTGATGACCATTGAAAGAAATACTCCTTTAAAAATCCACGCTTAAGGACTCTGATGACCACTGAAAGAAATACTCCTTTAAAAATCCACACTTAAGGACTCTGATGACCATTGAAAGAAATACTCTTTAAAAATCCACACTTAAGGACTCTGATGACCATTGAAAGAAATACTCTTTTAAAATCCACGCTTAATGGTCATCAGAGTCCATTGAAAAAAATACTCTTTAAAATCCACGTTTAAGGACCCGGATGATCATCGAAAGAAATGTTTAATAAAAAAATCACGTTTTAGGACTCTAATAACCATTGAAAACCCAGTAAGGAAAACTTTGGGTACATATGTATCCGGAAAGACGTCGCATTTTTGAAGGAATTTTGACCTGAAATTGAACGAACTTAAATATGTGATTTTTATATCTTTCTGGATCCTATGCTAAATTTCATTTCATTTGGGCAAGTTTAGAGTCGTTTGCGCACAGTGGGACAGATTTGTGTAAATCGATTTAAAGCAAAGTTGACACACGCTATTCGGTATGCTGCACTGTTTAAAATTTAATCTCAATAAATAAGTCGAAATTATATATGGAAGCTACGAGATATCTATATCTGAACCGATTTGAAGCAAACTTGCCAGAGATTAATTTATACTAATTTCAATACGTTGTGTCTATCGACCTAGCTGTGGATCTTTTGTGCTCAAATTACTTAAAGTCGGACGAAAATATATATACATCATTCCAGACTTAATTCAATACGCTATGCCAAAAATTCGTGCAAATCGAATGATTTTCTGAGACTTTGGTGCATCATTTACCTAAAATCGGACGAAATTATGTATGGAAGCTATATCTAAACCTGAACCGATTTTCACGAAACTTAGCACACATCATTCTAGACTTAATTTAGTACGCTATACCAAAATTCATGCCAATCAAAAGATTAGCAGGGACTTTGGTACACCATTTACCTTAAATCTAAACTATATATGGGAGCTATATCTAAATCTGAACCGATTTCCACGAAGTTTAGCACACATCGTTCTAGACTTAATTTCAATAGGGTTCGTCCTTGGGCCAAACAAATGACATGTGCCAAATTTCATACAGTTCGGATCATAAATGCGACCTATACTTTGTTTACAATTTAACATGGACGGACGGACATGCATAAATCGACTCAGAAAATGATTCTATGCATATTCACAAAAGGAACCATGCGTCTATCTCGATTATTTTTGCCTGTTACAAACATATGCACAAATACATAATACCCTGTACCACAGTGTGGTGAAGGGTATAAATACTTCTTAAAATCCACACTCGAAAAATCTGATAACCATCGAAATTCATAATTTTTTGTTAGGACATTCTTCCACTAAGTCGATGTTGTTGAGATGTTGACAATTTTTGGAGGTGGTATTATAGTTCCCAATATGTACCATTCTCTAATTTTTTCATTCTAACCTTATATAGGCAGTTGAATAATCTTTCATTTCGATGATGGACTATTTTTATTTGCCGCATCCCCATACTATAAAGGATACACCTGTTCTTCAGTGACCCGTTGCCTAGACCACCTCTGTGTAAAAACGACATTTTTCAGGAACGAAGAAACAATGACGAATGACTTCTTTTTATTAACATAGCCAAAATATTTTGTCAGGTAATTACATATTCATAACAATTAACCTCTTGGTAACCGCAAAACTCTCAATGGTAATACATCATTATTTCTTCACAAGTAACATATTACAAGAATAACAACAATAACATTATTCAAAATATCCAAAATAAACAAACCACACTTTCATGGTGGTGCCCCTACATTTTGTTGTGAATAGAAAAATAAACCTTTTTGACATTTGTAGAAGCCTAATGTGAAACAACAGCAACCTGCTCAATTTGATGGATGACTGGATGATTGCTTCAAACGATTGAAATTAAGACAAAACACCAGCAGCGATAACAACAACAAAACAACGCACAGACAGACTGACACTCAGCCATACTATAGAGCACAACAATAGACAGTAGGACGGAATGATGATGTGTTTGACGAAAGGGGCCAATTGACAGCCAGCAATCAAAACTATAAACTCTCTATGATCCGATCCGATAGGTCAGAAACTCGGGAGCAGGTATTGAAATCAAGACAACGTTTTAAACTACAGACAAAACACTTGACGCACAAAACGCTTAACACCACTTGACAATAGACCTGAGAGCAAGCGTGTTAAGCGCCACTGTCAAGCAACACAACAATGACAGCGAATTATGAAGAATGTGCGTAAATGATTTTACATACAAAATATTACAAAGAGTGAACATGACTTTTAAAAATATTGAAATTTGATTTAAGGCATAGTTTTGAATTATTATTATTATAACGTTATTAAAGGGAATTTAAAGGGATCATATGTTATTTGGATTATGTTTAAGGCGATATTAAGTGGATCAAATATGATTAGAATATTAATAGTTTGTAAGCGTGTGCATTCTAAATATATATAGCATTAGGTCACCATAGATATTACAATGAAAATAGATATTGAGTTAAAACAACATTGAACTGAGAGAAAAACTGGAAAATGTGGTAAGTGGACTTTAATGTGCAAATTCATGCCAATGCGTAACGTGTTAATTGAACTTAATATTGTATGGGGGTCTTCTACCCGGCGCCTTCTCAGTTTGCGTGTAGGGGGCAGTATTAACTTTCTGGCTAGTTTGGTGAATGTATTTCCGAGCCAAACTAAGTCAACTTTGAGTATATACAAAGGGTGCTCCTACCCCACATAACGGCAGAGATTTCTTCCAAATATTGAATTTAATTTTAAAACTTAAATATTTTATTAATGTATGACGTGAACCAGTAATGAAGGTAGTAAAGTCGGATGGAGCCGACTATATGATACCCTTAACCACTATGTGTATATTAAATTGGATGAACTAAAATATGTATCCTTTATCTAAATGTGAACGAACTTAGGTCAATCCGTAAACATGTCATTCGTTTGTTACAATGGGACAAAATTATGTAAATCGATTTAAAACAAATATCAAAAATATCAAAATGCTCAATTTTGTACGATGTGCAAAATTTCTTGTTAATATTACAAACATGAGAAGTTTGGTGCACCATTTATTTAAATTGGATAAAAAATAGCTATATCGAAATATGAACCAATTTCAACGAAACTTTACACACATCATTCTAGACTCAATTCAATACGCAATGTCAAATTTCTTGAAATCGAAGTATATATAGGGACTTTGGTGAACCATTTACCTTAAATCGTTCGAAAATATATAAGGGATCTATATCCAAATCTGAAACGATTTTCAAGAACTTTTACACACATCATTCTAAACTCAATTCAGTACGCTATGCCAAATATCGTACTAATCGAAAGATATATAGTGAATTTGACATACCATTTACCTAAAATCGTGTGAAACTATATCTAAATCTGAACCGATTTTCACGAAACTTAGCACACACCATTCCAGACTCAAGTCAGTATGCTATATTAAAATTCGTGCAAATCGAATGATTTTCAGGGACTTTGGTATTCCATTTATCTAAAATCATCGAAGCTATATATTGGAGCTATATCTAAATCTGAACCGATTTTCAAGAAATTTTACACACATCATTCTAGACTCAATCTAGTGCGCTGTGCCAAATTTCGTGCAAATCGGAAGATTTGTAGGGACTTTGGTATACCATTTACCTAAAATCGGGCGAAACTATATATGGGAGCTATATCTAAATCTGAACCGATTTTAACAAAACTTCGCAGACATCAGTCTGGACCTAAGTCCGTACTATGTGCAAAATTTTGTGTAAATCGGATAAATATTTACCTAAAATCGGACGAAAATATATATGGGAGCTATATCCAAATCTGAACCGATTTTTCCAATTTCAATAGGGTTCGTCTTGGGCCAAATAAGTGAGATGTGCCAAATTTCGGCCCAATCATAAATGCGGCCTGTACATTGCTCACAATTGACGGACAGACGGACATGCATACATCGACTTAGAAAGTGATTCTATGCATATTCTCGAAAGGAATCATATGTCTATCTCGTTTCCTTTTGCCTGTTACATACATATGCACAAAGACATAATACCCTGTACCACAGTGTGGTAAAGGGTATAAAAATGTTAGAGTATTTCATATCTAACAAACAGCCTGTTTTGCATTATAACATTAGACATCTACATATAATATCTTCGATCGTTTCCAACTCTCCTCCATCCACACATAAACGACAATAGCCCACTCCACTGTCATCTTAAGTGAATGTGAGACATCTGATACTTGATCTTGGTGCTATATATATATATATATGTATTGACAGATCAGTTAGATAGTAGAGAGCCAATTATCCAGAATTATATTGAAATTCTTGAAGTCGAGGTAGGGATTTATGTAGCCAACAACGTGGCTATTATTATACAGAAAAGCATGATCGTCAATCATGGTTAAGACACTATAATGTCCATAGTGCGAAGTTCGCCACGGTCCTCTTTCTTTCAGGCTTAGAGCAAAATTTGTTGTGTGCAACTTCACCAAAAAGTAAATAGACTGGAGATTTTAATCCGATCACTGCATACTATTTAGTTGGGACAACATATATACAATGTACGACTTCCGGTGGAGTTCTTCTTCTTTCCGTTCATTTGTTGTCATAGACTGTTTGAATACCTCGAATTCTAAAGATTTTAATGAGTCATCCAAAGCCATTCCATTCAAGATAAGAAGAGGTAAGTTTTGATTTTGAGTTCTTTAGTGAAGATTACCAATTCTTCGTAGGGGTTTGGAGTCAACCATTGACCTCGATCTAATTTGTCAAAATGATCAGGTTTGTTTGTCACCAGGAACAAGAACAGGAGAAATGTACTTATGTTGACAGTTTTCCTTACGAAATTCTCTCAAATCTTTGAATTTAGTACTCCACCTACTCCTCAGCATCCAATGTCTGACCACGTCATTTAATGCAGTAATGTACATGAAACCAGTAAGGAAAGTAGTAAAGTCCGACTATATGATTCCCTTTATATTCAAGAAATATGCATCCTATCAGACCTCGCATTTTTGAGTCTATATGTGAAATAAATATGGGACCTATACCCAAATCGGAACCGATTTGTATAAAACGTGGCACTCGTTAGTGTATCCTAACTTCAGTACGTTGTGCAAAATGTCGTGGCAATCGCCCTAGATTTGACTCCTTTGTGGACCATTTACCAAAAATCGGACGAAAATATATATGGGAGCTATATCTAAATCTGAACCGATTTCTCTAAAACTTGCCACTCGTTAGAGTATACAGATTTCAGTACGTTGTGCAAAATTTCGTGAAATCGGCCTAATTTATACATACATTTTGACTCCTTGGTGCACCATTTACTTACAATCGGACGAAACTATATATGGGAGCTATATCTAAATCTAAACCGATTTCCATAAAACTTAGCACACGCTAGTGTATCCTAACATCAGTACGTTGTGCAAAATTGTGTGCCTAAATTTGACTCTTTGGTGCAACATTTGCTAAAAATCGGACGAAAATATATATGGAAATAGGGTTCGTCCTTGGGCCAAATAAATGATCTGTGCCAAATTTCATCTAATTCGGATAATAAATGCGACCTGCACTTTGTTTACAATTTAACATGGACAGACAGGCGCACAAACATGTATAAATCGATTAAGAAAGTGATTCTATGCATATTCTCAAAAGGAACCATGGGTCTATCTCGTTCCCTTTTGCCTGTTACAAACATATGCACAAAGACATAATACCCTGTACCACAGTGTGATAAAGGGTATAAAAATATACATTCAATGCAGGTATGCGGTGATTTCCTAATCATGGCCAGAACAAATGAATTTCTAATATCGAAGCCTTTCTTGCCATTTCTATAGCATTAGGTGGGGGTGATGAAAGATACTATATCAGCATAGCGAAGACCGTCTGTCTATTAAAATCTGTGTTAGGTTTGCCCCCATATAGGCGTATTCCACCGTAGTATTGGGGATATTTTTACTTTCAATAGGAATTCAAAGACGTTTTTGCCAGCAGTTGTTACCATTTTACCTTCGAAGGATATGGAGATAAAAAACTCGAACACGACCCGAATTGATTATATCAGTCCGCATTTAGACCTAGCACACATATAATGATACCTCCCGATTTTTGGTATTTTTAATATTTAGCACGGAATAAGGTAAAGGAAATAAAATATTATGCTCGAAATTGAGATATCGGTCCTTAATTAGGCATAGCCACTCATATAATGTATACAACAAATTGTGGCTAATTTCTAAAAAATGTAATCAATATTGGCCCAATATATCCTCATTAAACATTACCCCCTAAATTGCAGCATTTTCACGATTTTATACACATGTTTCACCCATGGACACTTCCTCTTCGGTTAAAAACCCTGCCGGGATATATTTCCCAACTTTTGTAAAATTGCAGTATTTTGGGATTTTGGCATTTTAATTAAAGAAATTTTTCAATATGGGTCCATGTTTGATATAAAACTCTTATTAAGTCATAGTTTTTGACAGACCATTTTTAATATTGTATAATATTAAAATATGTATATGACATAGCAGTCATATAAAGATCCCGCCCGATGTTCAATGTTGTCTGTGCAGAATTTTCTGGCATGTCATTTTGTATTTCGTTTGCTCAGTGGACTATTAATAATGTATAGGTATATGTTCCGACCGATTTTGGGCCTTTTGAAAATTATGCTCAATGTATGGTTTAAGTACTTCGGCCCAGCTGGTTTTAACAATGTTTTCATACAATACATAACTATTTTGCGACGGTATTATAAGTTTAAGTGGCTCCAAGAAAGTTTGAAACGGCACTAATTATTGGTCAATCATGTACTACCTGAGTCGATTTAATATATATTTAAACATTTCTGCCCCTCACAAGAGAATATAAATATCGCGAAATGATATTAGACTCGGAACTTAAACTCGCAGAAACATAACATTCAATGGTAGTTGACTATGGATTCATACGTTTTCCCCGTCCGACTGCATTGTTTCGCTTATGGATTCATAAATATAATATAAATAATAATTTTTTAAATCGTAATATATACTACAAATATAATTCTATGGTTAAAAAACATTTAAGACTCCATAAACATATAATTTCCCTAATACTTAGTGCCTCACGGTGGCTACGGAAACCATTTTCCGCAGCGAATGTGGATAACTTACTCACATTTGTGGTTTTAGTATTCACATATGTGTGAGAATATGTTTGGCTTGTAGTAGTGAACGAAGGTGGTTTTGGTCAGTCTAACGCTTGGTTGGCATATAACACTTAACGCACTTTAGCCAACTGGTGCCATTTTTTGGTTTGGTCGCACCCCCACTACCATCAGCGTAGCAAAAACAACAACAACTAAAAATAGGAAAAAAATTATGATATGGCCATTTTCCACAACCATCTTTACATACCGACAGTCTGGTCAATGTCCATCTGTCTGCCCATCTCACCGACTTCTTTAAATACACATTACAAGCCGGTGGGTATTCGGAATACCACTGGTAATGAACTGGTGTGTGAAATATAGACCAGCCAAGTCAAGTGACCTGTAAGCCAGTCAGCCAGATGGACAATCTTAAAATGGGCGATAATTCTTTCACATGAAATGTCCGAAAATAAACCGACAAAAGCAACAACAAAAAAATTTTATCATTGTTTACATATCTAAACCCTGTCGCTGTGGTAAGGTATGGGTGTCTGTCTGTGGAAATTCATTGCGAAGAGGAGTTGAGTTGACGCTGAGTTGAAAGCAAGTGGTGATACGACATTAAATTTAATAAAATATGCTAATTTCATAACAAATTCATAGTTAGTTACAGACAAACATAACAGCCGCTGGCAGTCGCCGAGTTTTACTACTCTTCACTAGTTTCGTAGTTGACTTGTTATGATAAGCGAGAAATTTGTAATAGATCATCTACAGTTGAAAGAAAATGGAAAATTGTGGTAAAGGAAAAAACACAAACACACACACACACACTGATGCAAATAAATTAATTAACTTGAATTTTGGTGTAACAACAATAAGCCATCAACAGCACCAGTTGGATATTACTGGGTACAGGGTTGGATTACTCTTCGAGGCATACAACGACATACGTATTTCATTTTTCTGCTTTTGCCCATTTCCTTTTGTCGGTTGGGTCATCTGCATTTTCATTTCTTAAGGTAAATTAACAACAATTGTTTGTTTATTTAAACAACAACCCCATAGATAGTTCCATTCCATTCCATTGTTTTATTACAAAAATGATTTAATGTGCGGATCACAAAAAAATTAAGTATTCGAGACCAAAAGAAACGTAGAATAATTTAATTATGCGAAAGTTTATTTTTTCGTTTGAGTTTTTTTCAAAATAATTTACATAATTTTCGAATAATTGTTAAAGTTAGTTTTGCTAGAGAAAATTTCGAACTGAAATAATTTTATTCATGTTGGGATAAATTTAATAATCGTTTTAAATTTTTTTATCTGCAGCAGTTTTAAAGCATTTGGAAATTTGTTTTATTTTCTTTCTAACTTTCCACAGCTATAAATCTCATTTAGTTAATGCCACTTGCTTAATTTAATTTATTTGTTTAAATTTGAAAACATTATAGTATTCAGAAAACAGTTGCGTAGATAAATGTAAATTTTATTGATGGAGATCATACTCGGTTGCAGTTTGACACAGTCTCAATATGAGTCGACCTAAACAACAAGAATTCATAACTGGAGACATGGAAAAACGACATTAAGATCGGCCGGCCCCAACTTTTATACCTTCTACTATGTCGGGACCTTTATATGGAGACTATTTCATTGAAAATTGTCTGCTAGTCGGTTGGTCATTCTCTGAGAAAATAAAATACTAAATTCCAGACACTAGGGATGGGTAAGAAACTTCTACGTACTTTTAAAATTAAGCTGGACCATTTATTGGTAATATTAAGATTTGGGTATGTACAAGACATGCTCCTAAGATTCTTATTGTAAGGTACAGGTATATACCGATATAAACCAAGTACAACATACGTCCTTCTCTAATAATTTGAATCGTTTATTGTAAAAGTGGTTTAAGTCTATGTTTATACCCTCCACCATAGGATGGAGGGTATATTAATTTTGTCATTCCGTAACTCATCGAAATATTCATGTCCGACCCTATAAAGTACATATATTCTTTATGAGGGTAAAATTCTAATACGATCTAGCCATGTCCGTCCGTCTGTTGTAATCACGCTAGCTTTTGAAGGAATTGAGATAGGGTGCTGAAATTTTGCATAGGGTGGTCTTTTGTCTGCAAGCAGGTCAAGTTCGAAGATGGGATATATCTGTCCAGGTTTAGGCATAGCTCCCATATAACAGTACCCCCCAAATTTTGGTATTTTGGGGTTCTTGAGCCCGTTTTTCAACCGAATACGCTGAAATTTGGTACATTGTGTTCTCATTGGGTACTAAATGTCTCCACAAAAAAAAATTATAAATATCGGTCCACTTTTTCTGGTAACCACCATATATCGGAATCTCCTAATTTTCAGTATTTTGGGGGTTTTGATCGTATTTTTTCGCCCAATTGGCTGTAATTTAGTATTTTGAGTTCTTAACACTAGAACGCCGAAGGCGGTCATTTTGACCGCTTTCCAATTTCAAGTACAAAAGCAACTGTGCCTTTAATGACACCTTTTTTTAAATTTGGTGAATTTTTTATAATAAACGTAATTCTATGAGGTACAAAAAGTCACCATATTTTAAAAAAAAGTGTCATTAAATGCACAGTTGCTTTTGTACTTGAAATTGGAAAGCGGTCAAAATGACCGCCTTCGGCGTTCTAGTGTTAATAGGTACCAAATCTATCCACAAAAAATTATGAATATAGGTCCATTTTTCCGGGTAGCCCCCATATAAGGGTACCCCCAATTTTCGGTAATTTGAGGTTCTTGAGCGCGTTTTTTTTTTACCGAATTCGCTGCAATTTGGTATTTTGTAGTCGTATACGGTAACAAATCTCCCCACCAAAAATTGTTAATATGAGCCCCCTTTTTGGGGTAATCCCCATATAACCCCCTTTTTGTATTAAAATAGTTATCTAATTTGTTCCGCGTTTTGGGTTTGGTTCTAAGACTCTGTTGTAATCAAATCATCGATGTCTAGATAAAAAACTAGAACGTAAGGTTCGATAATGAACTATAATCCGTATTTAGGCCTAGCCCCTGTGTAGGAGGTACCAGAAGGAGTGATATTCTCCATCTTCGAACTTGAACTAAGTTTGGAAGAAATAAAAAGATGGGCAATGTTTGGAGGAAAGCAAAAACAGATTTTGATTTTGAACCAAAATTTCGATGAGGGACATTTTCACCGTGTCAAAGTGTACACACCCTCATTAGCCATAAGGTTGAAGGTATAATTATCTGTTAAGAATTTTTGAAATGTGGATTACGGTTTGCAGAAATGTTGGTATAGGTCCACTTTTAGGTATTTTTCCTACATTTTCATTTCAAGTACCTGTTAGAATATCTGTGGCGGAGGGTATCCAAAGTTCAGCCCGGCCGAACTTAACGCTTTTTCACTTGTTTCTTTTAAACGTATTGATTTAGTTAGATCCTTTGTGCTCTTTATTTTAGAACATATAGCATAAGATGTATACCAAAACGATATATCGATAGAATAAGCGTTGCATCTTTGGTGGACCATATAAGGTCCCTATATAAATATATGGACCTATTCTAATCAATCTATATACATATCATTTTGAAATCTATGCAAAATGAAATGAATCTATGAAATTGAACAAAATTATGTATAACAGCTATATATAAATCAGGTTCCATTTTAGGGAAATTTGAGAGCAAATTGTATGCTATGCTACAGAACAGCGCCTTGTCCAGAAAATACAATTGGAAGAACATATTTTTGGGAGTTATGTCCATACCTGAAATATGTGGAAGCTATTTCTAATTCCGAACGAATTTAAAGAACATTTTACACATTTTATTACACATATATTTCAGTACGCCGTTCAATCCAACAAACGTTTGGTATTAGGCGTATTTCTAAAATATATATCGTTGCTTTATAAAAAATTAACAGTTTTAACAGAAATTTAATACATCGCATTGTAAGATCTCTATCAGCCCCGTGTAAAATTGTAATTTCTATCCGGTACGTCATTTTTAATTTAATACAGTACGGTATTCCATATTTCGTCCGAATCGAATAAACCATTAAAGCTCCGATTTCAACGAAACATTGCAATAGTCGCTCTATACTCAATCCAGTACACTATGCTAAATTTCGTGTAAATCAAAATATATGAACGGGCTTTGGTGCACCATTTATATGAGCTGTACCAATTTCAACGAAACTTAAAAAACATTATTCTAGGCTCAGTTTAGCTCACTATCTTCTATCCATCGGACAAACATTGAGTGTTTGGTGTAGTTTCACTAATTTCAATGGTGTTCGTCTTTGGACCAAATAAATGAGTTGGGAAAAGTTTTTTCTTATTCACCAGAAATTACAGCTGGTCTGGTGGGAAAATACGTTTAAAACTTTTAAAATATACAAAAAAGGATCACCTTTCCTTATATGGGGGAATATACCAAACACTTGTCCAAAGATGTGTTTTTAACATACGAGAACACGGAAAATTACAGACACTTCGTAAGGGGAACTAGCCAAAATTTTAAAATACCGAAATAGTTTTACAAGAATATTCCGTTACATGCATGAAAATGGAATGCCAAATTACAACCACTTAAGGGGACCTCCCCCATTTCCCCTGTCAAAAAAATTTATGATTTAATTCGAATCTACACTATTTCATGAATATCTACAAAATTTGCAGTGAAAATCTCAAGAACTCTTGAAGATATAGCAACAGTGACGGCAAGAGTGATTCTCAAACTTTAAACGCATTTTTTTCCAAGCAGTGTTTTTACGAATGGCGGTCACGATAGCTCAAAAACTAATAATCCAATCGATTAAAAATTTTTACACGTTTCTCTGAGAGTGCGTAGCTCTCGTATGAAGTAGGATAAAGCCATTCGTTGAAGAACTTAATTTTTTTTTTAATTTAGTTTGTGGTCGAAAATAGGTGCAATAAAAAACCAAAGGTCCGCAATTTTGTTAAGTTTTGTGTGCTAAGTATTGTAAGAATCGGTTTAGATTTAGATATAACTCCCATACAACCTAGCGTGTGGAAAGTTTTGAAATCGGTTCAGATTTGGATAGAACTCCTATACGTATATTTTATCACATATTTTTTTAACATGATGTACCAAGAACTCAAAATGTGGCCGATATGCACAAAACATACTGAAATTAGTATAACTTAAGGGGACCCCCCCATTCTCGGTGTCAAAATTTTTTTTGATTTAATTCGAATCTACTCTAATTCTAGAATGTTCCTACAAAATTTCAAGTAAAAATCTCAAGAACTCTTGAAGATATAGCCGATTTATTGTGTCAGCATCAAGTGACGGCTAAAGGGCTTCTCAAACTTTAAACGCGTTTTTCTCAAAACGAATGGCGGGCACGATAACTCAAAAACTAGTAATCCAATCGGTTTCAAATTTTGACACGTTTCTCTGGGAGTGTGTAGCTCTCGTATGAACTAGGATAAAGCCAATCGGTGAAGATCTTCCTTATTTTTTAACTTAGTTTGTGGTAAAAAATAGGCGATTTTCCATAAAAAAATTTTCAAAGTTCCGCCATTTTGTTAATTGTTGTGCGAAGTCAATAATCCTAGTTCATACGAGAGCCAGACATGTCCTCTTTCTAACACAGTTGGAATTTTCGGATTCCGATGTTCCAGTGAGGAGTTATCATGCCCGCCATCGAAAATAAGGACTTTTCTTTGAACCCAAAAAACAACAACAAAACAACAACAACAAATTTTGGTAAATTATTTTTCTTCCTTTTTAAATCTTCAAATATATATGTGCCAAGTTACAAACCTTAACAAGCATTGGTATTCATTTACCAGCCCATTTAAAATCTTAAAAATAAAAAATCGAGAATGGGGGGGTTCCCTTAAGGGAACCCCACCCATAATTGAAGATTTAAGATTTAAAAGAGAAGAAAAATAATTTACAAAAAAGAGTACATGTCTGGCTCTCGTATGAACTAGGATTATTGACTTCGCTCTAAAATTAACAAAATGGTGGACCTTTGAAAAAATATTTTTGGAAAAACGCCGATTTTTTACCAAAAACCAAGTTAACAAATAAGGAAGATCTTCACCGATTGGCTTTATCCTAGTTCATACGAGACCTATACACTCCCAGAGAAACGTTGCAAAATTTGGAATCTATTGGATTATTAGTTTTTGAGTTATCGTGCCCGCCATTCGCAAAAAATGTTTAGAGAAAAACGCGTTTAAAGTTTGAGAAGCCCTTCAGCCGTCACTTGATGCTGACACAGTAAATCGGCTATATCTTCAAGAGTTCTTGAGATTTTCACTTGAAATTTTGTAGATACATTTTTTAATCAGTGTAGATTCGAATTATATCAACAAAAATTTTGACCCCGTGAATGGGGGGGTCCCCTTAAGCTGTGACAAGTTTCGATGAAATCGGTTTAGATTTCAATATAGCTTATATATATATACCCTTCACCACACTGTGGTACAGGGTATTATGTCTTTGTGCATATGTTTGTAACAGGCAAAAATAATCGAGATAGACCCATGGTTCCTTTTGAGAATATGCATAGAATCACTTTCTGAGTCGATTTATGCATGTCCGTCCGTCGGTCTGTTAGTGTTAAATTGTAAACAAAGTACAGGTCGCATTTATGATGAGGATGAAATTTGGCTCAGCTCATTTGTTTGGCCCAAGGACGAACCCTATTGAAATTGGGAAAAATCGGTTCAGATTTAGATATAGCTCCCATATACATTTTCGAAACTATATATGGGAGCTATATCTAAATGTGGACCGATTTTCTCGAAACTTGGCGGACATCACTCAAGGCTCAGTTCAGAACGTTATGCCAAATTTCGTGCAAATCGAAAGATATATAGGGACTTTGGTGCACCATTTACATGAAATCGGACGAATCTATATATAGGAGCTATATCTAAATCTGGACCGATTTTCTCGAAACTTCGCAGACATCACTCTAGGCTCAATTCTGTTCGTTATGCCAAGTTTGGTGCAAATCGAAAGATATATAGGGACTTTGGTGCACTGTTTACCTAAAATCGGACGAAAATATGTATGGGAGATTTATCTAAATCTGAAACGATTTTTCCCAATTTCAATAGTGTTCGTCCTTGGGCCAAACAAATGAGCTGTGCCAAATTTCATTCAAATCGGATATTAAATGCGACCTGTACTTTGTTTACAATTTAACACCAACAGACCGACGGACGGACATGCATAAATCGACTCAGAAAGTGATTCTATGCATATTCTCAAAAGGAACCATGTGTCTATCTCGTTTTCTTTTGCCTGTTACAAACATATGCACAGTGCAAAGTTTCGTGAATATCGGTTCAGATTTAGATATAACTCCCATATAACTTCCTCCGATTTTAGGTAAATGGTCCACTAAAGTCCCTGGAAATCTTTTGGTTTGCACGAATTTTGGCATAGCGTACTAAATTAAGTCTAGAATGATGTGTGCAAAGTTTCGTGAAAATCGGTTCAGATTTATATATAGCTCCCATATGTATTTCCATCCGATTTTAAGTAATTGGTGCATCAAAGTCTCTGAAAATCATTCGATTTGCACGAAACTTGTCGAAGTGTACTGAATTAAGGCTAGAATGACGAATGCTAAGTTTCGTGAAAATCGGTTCATATATATTTTCGTCAGATTTTATGTAATTGGTGCACCAAAGTCCCTACAAATCTTTCGATTTGCACGAATAATTGTATAGAGTATTGAATTAAGTCTAAAATGATGTTACTAAGCTTCGTGAAAAGATCCATAGCTAAGCCGAATAACACGACGTACTGGTGTAATATGAATTAGTCTCTGGCAAATTTCCCTGGAATCGGTTCAGATATAGATATATAACAAAAACACGTCGTCTGTTAGGATACATATGAAGAATATTCCCAAAGTGGGGAAGAGTATCATCTAGTCTGGCCAGTCCGACTTTACTACTTTCCTTACTGTGTTTTTTTTTTTTTTGCTTTTAATTGATTTACATAATTTTGTTCCATTGTAGGAACCAACCCTATATCTAACCAAATGAAAAATTTAGTTTACGTTGCAGAATAACATATTTATGGATCAATTTTCATGTTTATGGTCCTTCAAAATTCCACGTCTGTTAGGATTCATCTGTTGAATATACCCAAAGTGGTGAAGGGTATCATATAGTCGGCCTTGTCCGACTTTACTACTTTCCTTACTGGTTTACAATTTGAAATGGACAGACAGACAGACGAGCGGACATGCAACAATCGACTTAGAAAGTGATTATATGCATATTCTCAAAAGGAACCATGTGTCTATCTCGTTTCCTTTTGCCGTTACAAACATATGCACAAAGCCATAATACCCTGTACCACAGTGTGGTGAAGGGTATAATGAGGAATATATTTTCCGATTGGATTATGTTTATCCTTTTCGTATACTGAACGCCATATTTTGGGTAGTTGGATCGATCTAGCTTTGTTCGTAAGTCCGTCTGCCCATTATAATTTGTATTTAAAGAAATGTAGGCACCTATCCGTTAATATTTAGGGAATCAAATGGACTAAAAAACTTTATGTTTGTCTTTGCTTATGGTCGCTCTAAAAAACTCATATTATGGTGTGTATATTTGCTGCGGGAAGACACGACCCGTAAAGGTTGCCAGTTTTTAAAAGAGGGATGTTTGACCTTTAATATGTTATTAATTCTAATGATGGAGAGGAGGAATGTGGGAGAAATACTAAATTTTTTACTAGGGTCAACATATTCTTATGTCGTGAAATTTTGTTAGTCTTCTATTTTCTACTTATCAAATGTCAAAGTATAAAACCTTCAATGCAGACAGCTACTCAAGTATCGGTTAACTCAATCAAATAACTATTGATTAGAAACATATAACAAAAACGATTAAAAGTTCTGTAGACATAATTATTTTTAAAGTACTTACAACATTTGTTAATCACTTAAAAATATTGTTAAATTGCTTACGTACCTGTAAAAAGAAAAAACTTATTTAATTCATATTATAATCAGGAAAAAAATATACATTAACAGATCAGAACTCCAATAATATCGCTATAAAATTATAACAAAATTCAAAAACATTATTTAAAATTGCTTAAAAATATTGTCTCACAGATTTAAATTGGCAAAGTGTATTCATTTCTCTGAATATTTTTAAGGTCAAGAACAGATTACAAAAGCGAACAATAAAACGTGTCACAAGGTTAGAACGCCTATTGTTGTCCATTGCGGGTATAGAACTATGAATTTGTGTCTATCGGTTACTAGTGTCTGCTATTTTTCTTGGTTATTAGAAGGGCTTATAAACAAACTTGCTACTTACGTGTACATAGCACATCTACTTACATATGTTCGTATCCATATGTCGGTGACAATGAATACTGTAAAATGCCAATTGTAATATCTACTAGCCTCCTAACCATGATTTTGTGTGGTGTTCGTTCACTGTATCTGGAGCAATAGGTAGTGGGAGGAAAATAGTTTTCCTTCTTTTCTACTGAATTTCAATCAAGGGTCAATAGTGATTTTGCGGTATATTTTGGTTTCTTTTTTGTGGGTTTCTTTGGATGCCTTTTTCGTTTTCCTTTTTGGAATTGTTTTTCAGCTCTTTCAATCGGCAAAATTGAATTGTTTTTGGCCACAACAGAATGGCAACAAAACGTATAATAAAAATAAAATAATGTTAGAAGAAAACTGGGTCAACAACATGTTGTCTTATCGATGTTCTGAAAAGGTATATATCTGAGAACCTGAAACAGGTGTACAGAAGTGGTTAATTATACTTGATCTAGCCCTGTAGGAGCGATGGCTAATACAAAAGTGCTTGTATAAGATATATAGAATAATAAAGACACCATTTTGATGGCCGCAAATTTGACGCAGAATGTTTAATTCTTTGTTAATGTCAAACATATTATTAAAAACAAAAAATCAGGTAAATGTTGATGAAGAAAATTTTTAACTTTTGAATTTTTTGTCCTAAATTAAAGTTATATATTTTTGTTCTTTACACCATCCTTCTAAAACGACATCTAGCGGAAAAAAACATTTTCGAGGTTTGATCTATTCTGAGACTTATTGTAAAACTGTATGGCGAACATTTTTGTAGCATATTTTGGCAAGCTATTACCTCGTTTTAAATCATTTCTTGAAAAAGGGACCGAAAAGTCCCCTCCAGATCTTTCCATCTAATTCGTGGCCTTGCCCTTCTGGGTGAGCCATCAGTTGGTTCGCTTGAAAAGGAGACCTAAAAGTCCCCTCCAGATCTTTCCATCTAATTCGTGGCCTTGCCCTTCTGCGTGAGCCATCAGTTGGTTCGCTTTTATATGTCTTTTGTGCTACGAATCCTCATCCATTCTCACAACATGGCCTAGCCAACGTAGTCGCTGCAGTTCGATTTGTCTGACAATGTCGATGTCCGAGAATAGATGGTTCCTTCGACGGCAATATTCACCGTCAACGCAGATCGGATCATAGATCTATCGTAGAATTTTTCTTTCAAACGCTCCAAGAGCTTCCTCATCTGCTTGCGCAATTACCCATGCTTCAGATCCACACCCAGCACGGGCAGTATCAGCGTCTTTTAGATTGTGAGTTTGGTCTGGTGAGAGGTGGCCTGTTTCCAAACTACTTACTTGGCCCATAATAGCATCTGTTGGCCAACACTATCCTTCTCCGAATTTAATAACCGATATCATTAGTTTCATTTATGGCGGTACCAAGGTATATAAAATCTTTAACTACCTTCTTAAGTTCCACAGTTGGTCCGAGCCTAATGGACGTCTGGCGCGTTGATACCATCAGATTAGTCTTCTCTCCATTTACTGCCAGACCCACTTTAGTAGACTCCTTCTCAATTTGGTCATAGGTGGATGTTATCGCTCGCAATGTTCGACCCATTATATCGATGTCACCGGCGTAAGTGAGTAACATGTGATGTTTGGTGTACAGAGTGCCATTTCTGTTCACCTTTTCCAACATGAAAAAATTTCATCTTGTATGAATCCTCGTTCGGTATTGAAGGGTTCCGGGAGATCCTTTCAGACTTTAACTTTAACCAGCCATGGTTTTAAATACCTCTGAGTCGATTGAACAGCCACTTTATAGTCGACGAATAGGTGGAATGTGTCGATGTGTTTTTTCGTGAGTCTTTTGAAGGATTTGGCGCAGGATGAAAATGTGGTCTGTAGTGGATTTGCTAGATCTAAAGCCGCATTGATGTGGTACAATAATGTCATTAACCATTGTCTTCAGTAGTGAACACCGTGCGCTGGTAGCATTTTATATGCGATGGGAAGGAGACTAATTCCTCTATAGTTGGCATATATCTTCTTATCTCCTTTTTTGTGCACGAGATACAGGATGCTGGGGATCCAATCATTGGGCATGCATTCGTCTAGCCAAATTGTACTAATCAGCTGGTGCATGCCCCTGACCTGCATCTGATCACCAGTCATGAATAGTTCAGCCGATTGATTGTATTTCTGACCTCATCTCGGCTAGGTGTTTTGTCGTTGGTAAAATTGGCGGACTTCGTTCTGACTCCTGTACATATCGATTTGATGACACACACGTTTTTATACCCCACACAACTATGTTGTCAGGGTATTATAGCTTTGTGCAGCCCCAAGAGTTTGTAACGCCGCGAAATATTGGTCCTAGACCCACCTTTAAGTATACCGATCGTCATAGCTCGACTAGCTGAGTCGATCTAGACATGTGTGTCCGTCCGTCCGTGCGTCTGTCCATTATATTTTGTAAACACGATACAGGCCACAGTTATGGACCAATCTTCACGAAATTTTGCATGTAGGATGGTTTCTGGCCAATTAAGACAACTATTAATTTTGGTAAAGATCGGTTAATATCTAGGGGTTGAAATGGACCAAATACTTAATTTTTATCGGTTTTCTGGTCGCTCTAGAGGCCGCAATTATGACCCAAACATCGCGAATTTTTACATAGAGAAGGGGATTGGGCCAAAGAATAAGCATGCCTGTATTGATAAAGATCGGTCAATATTTAGCGGGTCAAATAGACCCTGACTTTTGTGTGAAAAATTACAAAATTTGTATTCTATAGCGTATATATTTAACCCTGAAGGACATAGACCCGGAAATTTGATAGTACATCCAAGGGCAGTGGTTGACCTTTAAATTGATACCAAATATATGGTGGTATGTACTCAGATGTGGGAGTTACACTTAAATATTTACAGGTGCTTATGTATTCAGATATTATTTAGTAAACCCTTTTACCACACTAGAGGGCGGAAATGTAGCACTAATCGCTTTAAAATGTTCCATGAAGTTCCAGTTATGGTCAAGGATAACGCCTATAATTTTTTTTTGACGATCAGATAATTATATTGTGATGAAGTGGACCGAACATTTAATTTTTTGTGTTTTTTCGAGTCGATCTATAGGCTCCAATGGGAATAAGAAGATCCCAATACAAGGGAAGGGAATCTGGCCAAGTAAAAGGGCTGTACTGAATATTAGTAATAATTGTCGGCCTCTTGTTGGTCCAGATGGTTAAAAAAATGGCGAAATATTGCCCAAGCTCAGAATATAGATCCACAGAAAGTTAGTTTTTCGTGAAAGTTGTGTAGGGTATCATATGGTCGGCCCGTTCGACTATACTGCTCCGCTCACTGGTTTTTGTTCTTTCTTATTTTTTCTGAAAATACGTTTCTCCCCTCTCCTTTCTCCCGATAAGTCTCTATTTAATTACGTGTTACTACTGTGAGTAGGATTGCCCTATATGCAGCGTTTTTCACATAAGTAGCATTACGACTGATCGTACCATGGGTTTCTTGATGGTGGTCCTTGGTACCCCAGTGTTGCTTTTGGTGCAGATTATAGGGGGTGCGCATTTTTTTTTTTTTTTTGCCGGGAGTGCTTTCGTCAAGCAGGAGTGTAAGATGATCGAAGTAGGCTTCTGCAATCTGTTGTTTTTGCAGCTTTTCGTTGTTGTTTTTGCAGTTACCTTGTTGTGCGGTAGATCGCACATATGCTGCTGCATTAAGACGGGTGCGAACGTTGGCTGCTACAAGGTAGTGGTCCGAATCGATATTCGCCCCTCGGATAGATCGAACGTTTAAAATACTTGATAAATGCCTTCCGTCTATCACAACATAATCATGGGGCTGAATTTTCCGAAGGTTGGACCAAAAATATGTTCCTTTCTGATTTTTTCATTAAAATCTCCTAGCAGAATTGTAATGTCATTATCAAGGCAGCGGTTATATGACGTTTCGAGGCGCTGGTAAAAAATGTTTTTCATCTGATCATCTTTGTCTGCTGTCGGTGCATGAGCGCAAATGAGACTCATGTAGAAGAACATAGTACTTATTTGGATTTTAGCAATTCGCTCGTCTACTGGAGTGAATCCCCAGCCAAATTCATGTCTCGTTTTATGACAGCTGTAATAGAGTGCGTAATCATTTGATTTATAGATTTAGATATATCCTGTTAAATTTTCGTCCAATTTTATGTAAATGGTGCATCGAAAAGCCTACATGTGTTCAATATACACGAAATTTGGCAGCAGGTAGGGAATTTAGTCTAGAATGTTTTGTGTTAATATTTGTTGAAATGGGTTTTGATTTAGATATAGCTCCCGATCCGATCTTATGCTAATGGCGCACCAAAGATCCTATGTTTGTTCGCCTAACATAAAAAATTGCCTAACGTATTTGATTGAAATCCGTTCAGATTTAGATATAGCTTCCATATACATTTTCGTCTTCTTTCATCTAAATGGTGTATCAAAAAACTAATCGTGGATGCCATACTTCTACATATATACTCAAAACATTATCATCGATTTGTGGACACTCAAATTTATTCAGTATATATTTATAAAGTTTTAACCTACACACATATAACTATGTTTGTATGTTTCCCAACCTATGGAAACAAATATTCGATTCGGCCATAGACAATAGCTATGACATTATCATTGTGGGTGGGAGTTTTCTATGTCAAAAAAAATACACACACAAATATTTAGCTGGAATCACGAACGACAAGCAACTAAGAATATTTGAACAACTGTGACAAATCGACAAACAGCAAAAATAACGAACGTAGAAAGTCCTTCGTTTTTGTCTTGGCGATGATTTCATTTGGCCAGTCAATATGAATTATATATATTTTGTTTTCCCTTTTCAAATTCGGTGTAGTGAAATCTTCATTGTCTGTCTGTCCTTTCCCTATTGTCCTACTTTTAGTACCTGTGAAATTCGATTCCTCCACGTATTACTTTGTGAGTATTTTCCATAGATATTTGTATAACACGCACACAAACAAAAAACAAAATGTTTGACATTTTATTCGGCGCTTTTATTCATTAGCCACACACTCGTACGCGCACAGCGGTATTTACTTTTTCCCCCTAATACCAGCCCTGACACGGATGGCCTTTTTTCCAGACCATGTCCACTCTATTGCTGTTGTTTGTTGCCGATTGTCGTGACAGCGACAGTAGCACAATTTCACCTGCCATTTCACAATCAGGAATTATTTGTGCGTGTCTGTCCTTTGTTTTTTGACCAACTAACTGTCTGTTGCAGCCATAACCGAAATATTGTCATTAGACAGGTGGATTCAATTCGTGTCATTGTTCATGTCTATGAAATTATTTTGTGTGTGTGTGTGCGGTCAACATTTCAAGGGAATTACTTTCGAAATAATTTAATTAGATATGTCTGTATGTGTGTCGGTCTGTCATTTCTGTCCGAAACATTTAAGATATGATAAGACTTTTGATTTTGTTAATTTAATTATGAGATTGTTTCGAAATTAGATAGTAATGAGGGAGAGAGAGAGAGAGAGAGGTAGAGCATATTTTTTCTTGCCAAGGATTTGGAATTTAAACCTTGATAAGTTTTTTTTTTCTTGGCGAAAGGTCAAGTTGTCAAATTTTGCTGGGAAATTACAGGGAATGTATTTCGTGTATGAAAGATCAATTAGGTCGCATTAATGAAGGCATATTGAAATATATATATTTTTTTTATTTTAAGCGAAAAAAATTTCTATAGATTATTTTTTCTAGTATCTTTTCATAGGGTATTTTAGTCACGGCTTTGCAATTAAATGTTTGTCTCAACTGAAAATATACTGGTGCAAATCTCATGATCTTGGTGGTCAGTCGATATTGCCACGACGAGAAATTGTACGTCCAAGGGAATGTCTTGTGCATAAAAGCCATACACCCTTGAGTTATGTTGCACTGTCTTGTTGAAACCACATATTCTCCATGGCCTATTTTAAAATAGCAGGCAAATAAGTCAGTTATCATATGACAATAACGCACCGAATCGACGACTATATAAACTATAATTCTCTATTTATGCACTATATTTGGATGTGGCTGAACCACAATTTGTATATCACTAGTACTATGGAAATGAAGATCTATACACTTTGCTACATCAAAAATGTGTCTCATCGAAATAAAGGTTTTAGATCGGGAATTAGTGTTCATGCTATCTCCGACTCTCCACCATAAGGTGGAGTCGTTCCGTTTGCAACACCTCGAAATATTGCCAGAATATCGGTTTATTCGTGATCATATGAATATCATATGTCGATTTAGCCATGTCCGTCATCTCTGTTGAAATCCAGATAATCGGGGTACCTCCCACATACCACAGGCTGAGGGTATATATGTTGACAACACCAACTTACACTTTTTTATTTAGTTTGGTGTCAAATCTTCCTATCAAATATATATCTTGACATATAAAAGTCCCGATTGATTCAACGTATATATTCAATTTTTTGAATATCCACGTCAGGGATGGTATGCTTTTTTATGTCTATTTTATTATTTTATCTTACCCAACTTTTTTAAACCAGTAAGGAAAGTAGTAAAGTCGGACGGGGCCGACTATATGATACCCTTCACCACTTTGGCTATATTCAACAGATGACAGACGTCGCATTTTTAAAGGACCTGTAAAATGAATTTGGATCCATAAACATGTCATTCTGCAACCGATACTAAACTTTCATTTGGTCAGATATAGAAGCTATATTTAAATCTGAACCGATTTCCACGAAACACAGCACACATCGTTCTATACCTAATTGTACATGGGAGCTATATATAAATCAGGACCGATTTTCAGGAGCCTTTTACATACATCATTCTAGACCTATTTCATTACTCTGTGCCAAATTTCGTGCAAATAAAGATAATAGGGACTTTGGTGCACCGTTTACATAAAATCGGACGAAAATATATATGGGAGCTACATCTAAATCTGGACCGATTTTCAGGAAACTTAACACATCATTCTAGACCTAATTCATTACGATATGCCAAATTTCGAGCAAATCGGAAGATATATCGGGACTTTGGTGCACCATTTACTTTAAATAGGTCGAAAATATATATGGGAGCTATATCTAACTCTGAACCGATTTTCAGGAAACTTAACACACATCATTCTAAACCTAATTCATTACGCTATGCCAAATTTCGTGCAAATCGAAAGACATAGAGGGATTTTGGTACACCATTTACCTTAAATTGGACGAAGATATATATGGGAGCTATATCTAAATCTGAACCGATTTTTCCCAATTTCAATAGGGTTCGTCCTTTGGCCAATTAAGTGACCTGTGCCAAATTTCATCCAAATCGGATCATAAGTGCGACCTGAGCTTTGTTAACAAAAATTCATGAACGGACGGACGGACAGACGGACATGCATAAATCGAGTCAGAAAGTGATTCTATGCATATTCTCAAAAGGAACCATGGGTCTATCTAGATTATTTTTGCCTGTTACAAACATATGCACAAAGACATAATACCCTGTAGGGGAGACTGGGGCACCTTCGGCATCGGGGCACCTTCGGCAATCACGTTTTCGATATGAAGTTCTCCCCGTACATCACTAGTTTCGATACATAGGTATCGAATATCAAAATAAATAACTGACACAAAATTTGAAATTTCTAGCTAATAAGCTTATTTAGATATATAGGTTTTTGTATTTTTATAGATGTTTCTGTAATATTTCAATTCCATTTCGTAAGTATTTCGTGTATAAAACTTTTTAAATTTTTAAGACAATATTATTAAAAAGTGGTTAACTACGATGTGTATTATAGAAATATTTAAAAATATAATGTTTTTACAAAACTGATCGAAAAAAATGAAATAACTATAAAAAGTACATTCGGGGTACATTCGGCATTTGAAAGTGGGCACATTCGGCCATATACAGATTGTGCAATATTATTTCCTTAAAATGTTTTTGAGTTTGTCTTTAAAACTAATCCTTTAATATGGTTCGAAATTGCATATATAAGATCAAACGTGCTTGTATTGACGAAAATGCGATAGAAAACCTCTATTTCTGATGGTGTGTGCGACCTTGAGATGTAAACGTCCGCCGCTAGAAAATAATGTCCTATAATTCAAATATTGTGTGGCGTATTTAGAGAATCAAAATTTCAATCAGACTGATAGCGATGACAATTACCCGGCTATGACTATGGTGCCGAATGTGCCCCATCAAATGCCGAAGCTAACCCGGGTTGGGGCACATTCGACGAATTTGACTTTTTTTACAAAACAGTAAATTTTTTTAACTAATACTATTTTTTTATATTTTTTGGTACTATTTTTTATAATTAAGTGTCAGAGGACAATAATAAGCCATAAAGTTTTTATATATGTTGAATAAGTACTGAAATATAGAGCTCTAAAAAAAATGTGCCGAAGGTGCCCCAGTCTCCCCTACCACAGTGTGGTGAAGGGTATAAAAAACATGCTGGGCATTATGAATCGGAACCAGACAACTCTAGTCGGGCTGATGTGCACAATAAATCTATGTATTTCAATCAAACTTTGCACATTTTAATAAGAATTTGCACATTTAATAAGAATTATAAATATAAGTCGATTTTAATAACTAGAACGCCAGGTTTAAGATCGGTACGCGTTTATATGTTATCTACCGATGTCTTGTGATGCAAAAATATTAGGTGTGAAATTGAACTATATAGGTCCTCAATTAGACGTAGGTGCTACAGGATTGTTACACGATGTAATCAATGTTTGTCCCGCTTAATGTGTAGCCTCCAAAGATGAACGCATACAATTTGTATTTGGTTTAAGATCGGTACGCGTTTATATGTTACCTACCGATTTCTTGTGATGCAAAAATATTAGGTTTGAAATTGAACTATATAGGTCCACAATTAGAAGTAGCACCTACAGGATTGTTACACGATGTAATCAATGTTGGTACCGCTTAATGTATAGCCTCCAAGGATGAACGCATACAATTTGTATTTGGTGTTCAAAATGTTGAAAATTTGTAAACCCCATATGAAATTTGTAACAGTGCAAATTGTAATATTTTTAGCAAACTCAGATCAAGTCCGATGATGGGACCTATCTGTCCACGCCTTTTGATACTTCCCCAACAAAGAATCGACCTATATAATATTTGTGAATTTAATTTGAAGCGAATTGAATAACCGATTCGATTTATTGATTTGGTACCAATTTTACCAAACCTAATTTTTGAATTCCGAAGATGAGGCCATTTTTCTAAAATGTTTATATTTTAAGGTGTGAATGTGGCTGATCATGTGATATCCTACAAAGCTTCCTCTTGACTTACAATTTTCCGGAGTTAAATCACAATTCTGTGCAAAAATTAAAGAATGCTGCTTCTAAAATATATTGAACCCTGTATCCCATATTCGTCCACATTCTTCATGATAATTAATACCAATTTAAGTAGCTACATATCCTCATTCGTATGATGGACAGATGTCTAAACCATTCTTGTTGTATGCCATAATACGAACATTCTATAAAGTTTCACACAAATGTGTTGGTATTCCTAATTATCTAGTAGGTCAAGATCATCAGGAGCACAGAAATGTTTATTAATTGACCAGATGAGCTCGGATCGATCTGAAACTTGACTGCAATTGTTCATTTAATGAATATTTAGCAGAAAATATGGGATCACAACATCACAAAAGGAACTTGTTGTAATATTTCGATTGCACCTTCTTAAACCATATCATAATATAAAGATCTCTGTAAATGTTTTAGTACAAATACACGTCAATTTAAAGGCCAACTACTCCACCGCATAATCCAACTCATCTTGCATACACTAGCAAGTTGTCGGGACTATGTCTTCCGGATTAAAAATAAAAGCTAAAGAATAATATTTTTGTAATTTGTCACACAAAGCTCTGAGTCGTCATCAGTACCACAATATACCCTTATCTATATATATGATTTCGTGATTAAAGCTCTGCCTTGACGACTGCAATCTCCATGGTAATTTCAACTAAAAAACGGACATGGGCAAATCGTTATAGAATTTTACTCTGATAATGAATATGAGCATATTTCGAGGTGTTACAAACTAAATGGCTTACTAAACTAAACTAAATTAAATTCAAAATACACCCCACAATGTGTTGGAGAATCCCCTCGTCAACGAGATGTATTTGTATCTCCCAAGGACGAAATTTTACGAAAATAATCTAAATTAAATTTTTATATTTTATGCTACCTTCCTCTCTAGTATCGCTAATTAGCTCAATATGCTTAATGACGTCAATGACTTAAAGTGGTCCCTTGATTTACTTTTCACTTGAATTGCCGCAGCAAAACTCACCATACCCTAGCTTGCCAAGACCATTTTGTTTCTGTACGTGTATGTGTGTGTGGTAATCACAGACTGTGCAAATTTCCTTCACTATTATTTGACGTTGTTCCCGGTTGTCATTAGATCCTTGTTGTCAAGTGATGTGCAAACATTCTCTACGGCCATTGAACACTAATATTTGCCGAGAACAAGTGAACGAGGACATGGTGTATTTTTTTTTTGTCTGGTATTTATAAGACTTCAGCTATGCTAACGTCATGCTTTCGACCACTTTCAGTATTTAATATTTGTTGTAACTACATAAAATGCCTGCCTTACCCGTCCTACCTCCCTCCGCAACCCTGAGAGTAAGGAATGACCGAGCAATGTAAACAATGTACAAATGAGGATGTACAAATAAATGGAAAAATATCCTTGTGGCAAAATTGAAAAAAAGCCTAGAAGGACAAAAAATAAAAATCAAATGAAAACAACTGGGCAGAACAAACCATGCATATCCTTAGGATGTCCAGTCCCGAAACTATTACCACTTGAGATTTTCTTTTTACTTCCTCTCAAAGGATAACAAATAGACAGGTGGTTATGAGCATTATCCTTTTGGACATTACCATGAATTTTATTAAATGCAATTGGATGGGATATTTTGTTGTTGTTGTATTTGTTAAAATTTCATGCTCGCCTGTTTTCTTCACATTCCCAGTCGATATTTAATGGTGGCGACAGCGTTGCTCATTTCCTTATTTATTTGATGGAAATTGAATATTTTCACTTTTACTATTCAATATCCTTTGTCAATGACGATGATGATGACGATGATGTACATTCATAGTTTGTGTATTGACAAGGAGTGAGGTAGAGCGAGAGTGTGGAGGGGAAAGTAAATAGTTTTCACCTAAATGAAAATGTAAATGTCCTTTAAATGGTCATGGGAAATGTAAATAGAAATTGGAGATAATTGAATTTATAAGTAGCTGGCTTCTATTTTCTACAGGTTGGGTAAAAACTCAAAATATACCTACTGATATACAGACATACATATGTATCGTATGTATGTACAGGTGTGTGAGATAAAATTGCAATTGGTTGATTTTGTCCATTAAAAATGTCCTTGTGTGGTATATATTTTTTTAATCAAACATATTGAACGTTAAGGGTGTGACAGATGGAAAGAGAAAGGGAGGCATGTTGGTCAAGGATTTAACCTACATTAATTGGAAATTTTGGGGTAGTTAATTAAAGGTACAATCAATAGTGTAGTGTTTAAAATTTAATGAAAAGGTATTATAAAACAAATATGTACAATGTAATCAGACGTACCGACTGTATGTCGCAAGCAAAAAATAGGTGTATATAAATTTTAAAGGAAATTATTTTTCTTTATCAAATTTTCTTAAAAAATCGGTAAGGAATAGAGCAAGATCGGAAGGGTCTGCTATATGGATTTGGTGGATTCTTGACATGAAATTGGAGGAAATTAAATGATCTATATCTACAAAATGTACAAATTTTATGCCCAATTAGCATGAGATCGTTACATGAGGTGCTATGCCTAATTGAGAACCGATATAGCTTAATTTTGAATCTAACATAAAATACCGAAAAATATCTTAGAATTCCATACTTTGGTGTATGGTATAAACTTAACATTTCGAGTACAGAACATCCCCCACACTATTTTGTAATATAGGAACAATCCCAAAACGCGGAAAAAATAATTTACAAATTTTAATATTAAAAGTCCCCATATAACCTACACCTAAAAGGCGGCAAATATTAATAATTTTTCGGAGGGAGATTTGTTACCATATACGACTACAAAATACTAAAGTACAGCAAATTAAGTACCGAAAATTCGGGGGCAACCCACATAACGGTGGACCTACATTTATAATGTTTAGTGAAGAGATTTGAGATCTACAATTGATCAGTTTCTGCAAATTTAATCTCATTCGGATTATAAATTTTACCTGTACTTAGATTACAATTGTATATCTTCGATTCATCTTCCATGTTGCAAACATGTCCACAAAGATACCCTAATACCCCGTACAACAATTTTTGTTCAATGCTACAAAAGCACTCTTTGCGATTGAAAGTTTACATCCATTCAGTTTTTCCACATAATTTCAATATTGAGCATTTTTTTTTTTTTTTTTTGTAAATTCATTTTAACACGCGGCCAAAGATTAATGAATTGCTGTCATAATGTCATATTTTGTTATCTCCTTTACAGTTTGCCGACAAACAACAAATAATAAAATATCATTGTGAAAGAAGAAAACAAATGAGATGAACAAACTTTGGGATTTAAAGGATATTAAAGTGAAGCATTTCGCCATAAAATACCGAAAATGTTGTTGGGGGCATATCTAAGAATAGACTCACATTGAAAAAACTTGTCATCTAATATGAACCCATAATGTCAAATATTATTAATTCTACAAAATATTGAAAATCGTAAGATATAGTTTAGCTATGCTAATATTGTTTAATATTACCATAACCAAAAAATTTTGCACAGCTCACTATGGACCAGAAAACTATTTTTTTCCAAAAGTCCATTTCAGGTAGATAGGAAAAATGTTTAGGGGAGAGGGGGGCACCTTTAAACAGCGCTCATAAAATTACGGTTTAAAATTTTTCCGACCCGTAACCAAATTTTGTATGTGCCAATTTTGTTCTTTATCTGCGTAAACCATTTTGGCTAGCTTTTTCAGTTGTCGACAAAATTTACATGAGTGACTATGTTTTCGCACTGCAATTGTAAACTTTTAATTTTTTGGTTGTAAGGGCCCAAGAAGAATTCAGCGATAGTTTTCTTTCGATAAACAATTTTTTTGCGTTCCAACAATCATTTCAAACATATCTAATGTATTTTCTTTCATATATATGTACTACAAAAAAAGTTATTATAAATTTCCGTAAAATACCACAGGTGGGGCACTTTTGAACATACCCAGTAAACTCCAGTAAAAAACGGAGTTTTTGGCTTCGATTTCTAAAAAATTTCAAATGGGCTAATAAGATTACGAAATTAGCTGTATTTTGCACCATATAAATTTTTGTTTTTATGTCATTTTATGTTTTAATAAATTTTGATCAGAACTATTTAATTATCGAACATTTTTGTATATATATTTTTAATAAATAAATTCATTTCTGATATATATGAATACAATACATATATATTTGAACATAAACACAGTTAAAAACCATGCCGTTCAAAAATACCTAGCTTTGTTCAAAGGTGCCCCCCTGGGAGGGCAGTTTTGAACACTTTGACTTCGTCCATTAAAACAGTAATAAAATATGTTTATCAAGCTTGTCATATGTACATTCATTTTAAAGGTTACATATGTACCTCTTAGTTAAAACTTTTAAGAAACCAAAAATTATAACATAAAAAATTTTATGAGGCTGGAAAGGAAAAAGTGTTCAAAGGTGCCCCCTCTCCCCTATATGTTTCCAATCTGGAGACTTTTAGCTTTAAACCTGTTTTTTGTGGGTAACGTTTTATAAATAACATGATATCAAAATCGAAATTTCAAATGTTTGTGAATATACTTCATATTTGAAAAATGTTATATGTGTCAATATATTGACGTGACATGATTTATAATTTTAAGATAATCATCAAAAAATTCGTATTAAAAACTCATCAGTATGATTTTTGCCCAAAAAAAAATGAGATTCAGTTGTGGTTAGAGCGCCAATTTACGCCTTCATATGATCTATGTTCAGAATTTTTCGACCGTTCATAAACTTAAGAATTATTGTCGATAATATTAAAATAGCCGTTAAAAATAGCATGAAAAAAATTAATAAACCAGATGAAAAGTTCAAGAGATGCTATCTGTAGATAGAACAGACATATAATCTTTAGAAGACCATTGAAATGGAATGGGGCGAAACTAAAAAAAAACCCATGCACATACCATTTGGAAATCTATGCAAAATTGTATGTCAATTGGATTCTTTTGTGTTCCATTTGTATGAAATCGAGCAAAATAATGTGTGTGGAGCTATATGTAAATCTGTATGCTGCAGCACAGAGCGCTGTCCACAATTTTATCTCGTGTATATGTGCAAAATCTTGAACTTAATCGGACAAATACTGGGAGTTTAGTATATCTAAATCTGATCCGATTTTCTTCAATTTCAATAGGGTTCGTCCTTGAGCCAATTGAGTGACCTGTACGAAATTTCATCAAAATCGGATGATAAGTGCGACCCGTACTTTGCTCACAAAAATACATGGACGGACGAACAGATGGACATGCATAAATAGACTCAGAAAATGATTCTATGCATATTCTCAAAAGGAACCATGTGTCTATCTCGATTCCTTTTGCCTGTTACAAACATATGCACAAAGACATAATACCCTGTACCACAGAGTGGTGAAGGGTATAAAAATATTTAAATTGACTTTTACTAAAATAAAATGGGAAGATATTAGTCTCACACTCATCCAAAGCCCCTATGTAACAATAACCCTAAATGACGATCCTTTCGGGATTTTGTAACTTTTTCGGGTTAACTGTAATTTAGTATTTTAATTAGCATTGGGTGTGAAATCTTCGCATCAAAAACTATTAATATTGACTTATGTTTCGGCGCACGCCCGAAATAAACAGACTCCCTATATTTGGTATTTTGAAGATGTTGAACACATTTTCCAACAAAATCGGCTGCATATCAACTTTAACAAAGTTATGTTATAGTTGTTTTCTCTTAATACATAAACCAACGATTTCATGCTATTTATACCCTTCACCACACTGTATTATGTCTTTGTGCATATGTTTGTAACAGGCAAAAGAAATCGAAATAGACACATGTTTCCTTTTGAGAATTTATTTTTATTTATTTATTCATGTCTGTCCATATATTTTTGTCAATAAAGTACAGGTGGCATTTATGATCCGAATTAGATGAAATCTGGCATAAGATGAAATCTGGCATCTATTAAAATTGGAGAAAATCGGTTCAGATTTGGATAGAGCTCCCATATATAATTTCGTCCGATTTTAGGTGAATGGAGCACCATACTATAAATATTTGTCCGATTGAGACCAAATTTTGTACAGAGTACTAAAAAAGGTCCAGATTGTTGTATGCGAAGTTGAAATTTAGATATAGCTCCCATATATAGTTTCGTCCGATTTTATGTAAATGGAGCACCAAATAGTGAAATTTAGGCCAATTGGCACTAAATTTTGTACAGCGTACTGAATTAAGTCCAATTTTATGAACGCAAAGTTTGGTTTAAATCGGTTCATATTTAGATATAGCTCCCATATATATTTTTTTCCGATGTAATGTAAATTGTGCAACAAAGTCCCTATATATATTCCAATTTGTACGGAATTTGCACAGCGTTCTGAATTATGTCTATAATGATATTTGTTAAGTTTCGTGAAAATCGATTCAGGTTTAGATATAGCTTCCATATATTTTTCTTTCCATGTAATGTAAATGGTGCACCAAAGTCCCTATATATCTTTCGATTTGTATGACATTTATATTATCGCGATTGATGTGTGTTAATTTGGCATAGCGTACTGAATTCTATAATGGTGTTCTTTAACTCCTATATATATTTTCCTCCGATTTTAAGTAAATGATGCACAAAGGACCCAAAAAATGGCCGCTATGCACAAAACATGCTGAAATTAGTATAAACTAACCTGTGACAAGCTTCGTTGATTGAGATTTGCCCAAGTGAAATGAAATTTAGCATATGTTGCAGATTTACATATGTATGGATTGGTGTTAGTCGGTAGGTACCAAATTTACGATTATTGAAATAGATGACAGTTAGAGGACACACATTTTATAGATAACATCCAGTTAAAATATATGATTGTCCTCTAAAAAAAAGAGGACGTATGGTGACCTCATCTAACATCAATATTATTGTGAGTGTTTATACCAATGAAAATTACTGCCAGAAGAAAACTAACTACCAATCTACAGACAATCAGGTTGCTAAATTGGGGTATAGAACCTTTGGTTAACGTCGTCCTAAACACCAAAAATGCCAAATAATGAGGGGTCTACTTTGAAGCTGATAATTTTTGAAGATTCGAAGATTTTCTACCCAATGAGAATAGACGAAGAATAGAAAATGGAACCAATTCGGTTGAAAACGTTCCTAAGACCCCTAAAATAGTGATTATTGGGATGTTCCGTTATGTGGAGAACAAAAAAAAAACGTGAACCAAAATATCGCATGTTCAATACCAACGTTCTACCACAAAGATTTTTTATATTTACTCACGAAAAAATGTTAATTATAAATATATACTATTTTCGTCTCTTTATAAAATTCATTCATACTACTATCTCCCATTTACTGTAATAAAACCTTAAAAATTTCAAGCTTCTCTTGAATTTCTCGGAAAGGATTAAAAAAATTAAAATTATCAAAAAAGCGAACATACTGACAAACATATAATAATTTTTATTATTCTGCTCTTTTTAACCGTCCAACCAGCCATGCAACAAAGTAATTAATTTGTATGATTCGCACCATGTCATGCCATGACATATTGGCTGGTGGCGGGGGAGCAGCAGAATTCTCATTTCAATGCCCAAAATAAAAAGAGAGGTTATTTTGATGCACCGACACCATAATGGCAATTATGCTGAATCCGTCAACTTTTGACTGACAAGAGCGGTTATTGACTGAGATTGAGCTTTAATATTTGGTTGTACTTTTTTTTTGTTAAATGTGAATTTCGGTCATTATTAATATTATTGCAAAGTAGGTACAAATGTACATAAAGACCATTTGTATGTTGTGAATAATTATTTTGTGCTGGTCATTAATTTTTTTCGGGTGCTGTCATTTCTTAGTAATTTCTGTTTTTTGGCTAACAATTATAAATTGTTTGTTTTGTTATGGCCAACATTTTAATTCGTTATTGAAGTTTTGTAGATGCAAATGTTTATGGTTGGGTTATTTTATAGAAATTTGCCAAAAATGTGGATAATAATTTCAAACATGAATCGACATTGTTTCTATGTTCTAAATATTCGCATTGAATTAATAATAAGTAAATAATACATTAAATAATTATATCATTTATGTACAAAATTCTTTGAATTCTGGAAACAAATTTGAAAAATTGTATCATGCAAATATTCACATGAACGCATATTCGTACAGTAAGTCAATGACCCTGGGAATTGTTTGTAATGCAATCAATAAAATAAAATTGTATTTCCTAAATAATAATCAAACATCTCTATACTAACATTTTATAAATATCTTGTCATAATAATACAAAACCATTAAGAAAAGTAGTAAAGTCGGACGGGGCCGACTATATGATGCCCTTCACCACTATGGGTATATTTATTTATTTAAATGTGAATCGACTTAGATCATAAACTGAATTATGCACGTTTTGTTCCTAATGGACATATTTTGGATCCTACATAAAATCGGACGAAACTATATGGGAAATACAACTAAATTTGGAAGGATTTCAACAAAACTTGACACACCCTTGGCTAAACTATTTTAAGTACGTTGTGCAAAATAAATTCGAACTGATTTTAGCAAAACTTGACACATGTTATGTTACACAAACTTTAGTACGTTGTGCAAAATTGTGTGGCAATCTGCCTAACTTTGGGTCTTAAAATAGGACAATTTTCAGAAACTTTACACATCATTCTATACTTAATTCCGTACGCTATGCCAAATTTCGTTTAAATCGAAAATCTAAATCTGAATCGATTTGCACGAAATTTTGCAAACATCATTCTAGACTCAAGTCAGTACGCTATGCCAAATTTCGTGGAGATCGAAAGATATATTGGGACTTTGGTGAACCATTTATATTAAATCGGTGGAACATATATATGGGAGTTAAATCTGAACCGATTTCAAGAAATTTTACACACATCATTCTAAACTCAATTCAGTACGCTTTGCCAAATTTCGTGCAAATCGGAAAATATATAGGGACTTTTGTACACCATTTATATGAAATCGGACGAAAATATATATGGGAGCTATATATAAATCGGAACCGATTTTCACGAAATTTTGCAGACATCGTTCTAAACTGAAGTCAGTACGCTATGCCAAATTTCGTGGAAATCGAAAGATATATTGGTACCTTGGTGAATCATTTACATTACATCGGTCGAACATATATATGGGAGCTATATCTAAATCTGAACCGATTTTCAATAAATTTTACACATATCATTGTAGGCTCAATTCAGAAGGCTATGCCAAATTTCATGCAAATCGGAAGATATATAGGGACTTTTGTACACCATTTACATGAAATCGGACGAAAATATATATGAGAGCTATATCTAAATCTGAACCGATTTTCAAGAAATTTTACACACATCACTCTAGACTCAATTCTGTACGATATGCTAAACTTCGTACAAATCGGAAGATATATAGGGACGTTTGTACCCCATTTACATTAAATCGGTCGAACATATATATGGGAGCTATATCTAAATCTGAACCGATTTTCAATAAATTTTACACATAGGCTCAATTCAGAAGGCTATGCCAAATTTCATGCAAGTCGGAAGATATATAGGGACTTTTGCACACCATTTACACGAAATCTAAATCTGAACCGATTTTCAAGAAATTTTACACACATAACTCTAGACTCAATTCTGTACGCTATGCTAAACTTGGTGCAAATCGGAAGATATATAGGGACTTTTGTACGCCACTTACATGAAATCGGACGAATATATATATATATCGGACGAATATATATATATATATATATATATATGGGAGCTATATTTAAATCTGAACCAATTTTCAAGAAATTTTACACATATCATTCTAGGCTCAATTCAGAACGCTATGCCAAATTTCATACAAATCAGAAGATATATAGGGACTTTTGTACACCATTTACATGAAATCGGTCGAAAATATATATGGGAGCTATACCTAAATCTGAACCGATTTTCAAGAAATTTTACACACATCACTCTAGCCTCAATTCTGTACGCTGTGCTAAATTTCGTGCAAATCAGAAGATATATATGGACTTTGGTACACCATTTACATGAAATCGGTCGAAAATATATATTTGAGAACTATATCTAAATCTGAACCGATTTTTCCCAATTTCAATAGGGTTCGTCCTTGGGCCAAATAGACCAGCTGTGACAAATTTCATCCAATTCGGATAATAAATGCGACCTGTATTTTTTTACAATTTTACATGGACAGACAGACCGACAAGCGGACGGACATGCATAAATCGACTTAGAAAGTGATTCTATGCATATTCTCAAAAGGAACCATGTGTCTATCTCGTTTCCTTTTGCCTGTTACAAACATATGCACAAAGACATAATACCCTGTACCACAGTGTGGTGAAGGGTATAAAAAGGCTGAGAATGAACAAAAACATTTACCTCATAAAACTAAACCAAAATCTTCATCACCCCCAAACCCAAAATCAAAAGTTTTTTTTTTACTTATTGTAAGATGAGGAAGAATAAGAAATACCAAAATCCACTAATCCAATGGCATGTCGTGGCGAACAAGTGACAAATGTTGACCATTATGGTCAGTGGTGGTGGGTTATCCACATAACTTGATTGTCGGGTCGGTTGGTTGTTTAGATGGTTGTTAAGTTATTTGGTGGCATTAGCTATAAGCCGAACAATAGAGGACATAAAAAGAAATACTAAACATTTACAAAACAAATGTTATTCTGGTAGGTTTATTTGACACAACAACAAAAAGTGTTCAAACCATCAAATTTAAAAAAGGCGTAATGCTCTGATGTTTATATGGCATATAAGAAAGTAGCGATCGGACGTATTACTTCAATGAGGATAATTTTGAAAATGTCTCTATAATTAAAAAAATATATTTTTTCATGATTTTTTTTATTTAAAAAAATTTTATGCATGATTATATAGATTTTCAAAAAGAAATTTAGTAAGTTGTAAAGTCGGACGGAGCCGATTATATGATACCCTTCAACAGATGCATCCTTATAGATTTCGCATTTTTGAAGGACAATTTAAATATATATGGGCTACTAAGATGGCAGCAAAAGCTGGTAAAGATCCGTTATCTTACCCAAACTCAGATAATAACGACGGAAAAATGCGTACGGTAAACTTAACAAGGAGGCAGGTGGATGTGTTGAAATCGTCAACAATAAATATCGGTCTAATGATCGACTTCACTAAGGAGGGTTGTTATAGGTCTAGCTAACAAAAATTGAAAATTTTGTTAAATTCGTCCCGAACTTTTTATGCTCCCCACCATTAGGATGACATTTAAAATATGTAAAATCAAGTTGGGAAAAAGATGATTTCCTACCATAACGGAGATCAATATTGATTATTTTGGGTAATGAAATCATTTAATTTTTGGTACGGGCATGAACTGTACAATGAGAACCCAAAATACTAAACTACAAAAAAATTCGGTTGAAAAATATACCGAATATTGGGCAGTACCGTTATATGAGGCTACCCTGAAACTTGGTTCCATATTAATAGTGTTTAGTATGGAGATGTGCTATACAATAATAACTCAATATTCAAAATTATAGCCAATTCGGTTGAAACACTTGTCGAAAATCTCCTAAATACCAAATATTGGGGCTACCATTATATGGGGCGTCTCTGAAACTTGGGTGAATATTAATAATTTTTAGTGCGGAGATGTGCTAAGCAATAAGAACCCGAAATACCAAATTACAGCCAATTTGACTGAAAAACGTGTCCAAATTAACTAATATTGGAGGTGGGGGCTTGGGTCAATATTTATAACCTGGTATAACTATAGGTAACTATAACTATAAGTTAGTACGGACATGTGCTATACAATAAGAAGATAAAATACCAAATTACAGCCAAATCGGCGGAAAACGTGTCCAAAATCCCGAAAATATTGAATATTGGAGGGTACCGTTATATGGGGGCTACACTAAAACGTGGATCGATATATCCCATTTGCAACATTGCAGAGCTCTATCTTGAATATTAATTTCAAAATACGGAAATCGACTTAAAATTGTATACTGATCAATAATATATACTTTATGAGGTCTCTGGTGAATATTTCCAGATGTTGCAAACAAAATGACAATTATAATACACACTCCACAGGGTAACAAAGAGAGAATGAGAGAGGCGAAATAATATCAACGAATACAGTTTATTGGAGGCAGGAGGCAATTGAGCTATGCAACTACTCGTAAACTTCCATCAGATTGTAAGTTAACGATGGCTCTCATGGAAAACGTAATTATATGTTAAAAACAAGGTCTCTGGATTCAACCATAGAAACTAGCACAAATGGATACTCGGCCAAAAACTGTATAACAAGTCGCGAACCCCATATGCTTTCTTTTCACCCCAGAGTTGTCAACATCGGACGCAATCGTGAAACAGGGGTGTGGCCTATACCACAAGGGTCGGTAAAAATCCTTTATGAAAATTTAAGAGTTCCAGTTTCCGAAAAATAAAAAAAAATCTGTTAAGCGAAAAGTATGTTTCTTAACTGATTATCGGATTAAAATTATTTTAGAGTGTAATTAATGCTTGAAGTTATTTAGCACAGAAATTAATGCTTGAAGTAATTTATCAGATTCATGTCCCTTGATAATTGATTGCAGAATATACCATTTCACAATGAATAATGTCTTATGTAAAATATATTTACCATCTCAATTTCCTTCATTAATCAATTTTCTGCAAAATCAATTTTCTAATTTTCCCAATATTTTATTTCAACCAACTACCCTATCCTTCAACCCAAAAGAAAATATCCCACAAATATCAACAAGACAAAAATGTACATATTTGCCTATAATACTTTGCAATTTGCAATAAGAAACAAAAAGCAAAAGCCATATTTTTGCTTATTCAAATTTGGCATGAAGAAATTAGCTGACAATAGCTTAATTGTTATCGCTTATTTTAGGATGTGACAAAGAGGCGCTTTTTGACATCGATTCTCTTTTAAGTAGTCATTCGTATTCGTTTCCAGTTTTCTTTTTTGTTCCCCAATGATTTTCGCTTTGTTAATCTTTAATAGGACTTGTCTCAAATTTTATTTTGCATTCATAGTCGATGAGCTTGTTTCATGTTTCATTAAAACTGTCAGCACTGGAAAGGCAAAGGAAAAGAACAAAAAGTGTTGTTGGATTTTCTGGTGTCTATCGTGGTGGCAAGAACAAAAAAGGAAATGTATGCAAATAAAGGAAAGAAAGCTAAAAAAGAATATGTTTTTCTGTCTCCTTGGATATCTGAAGTTTTATGGGTCAAGAACTTTTTTGTCGATGAAAAAGGAATAATGCTTCTGACAAAGTATTTTCGACGGAATTTTTGAAAGACAAACTCTTCTCGATGTCAGCCACTGACAGTGTTCGGGAATTGTTTATTTTTGATTAATACTTCAATACAAAATTCATTGATGGAATTTCGATACAACATGCTATATTTATTGTTTAGAAGTAGAGGAATTTCAAACGCTTCCGGTTAGCAATTTCTCACTAACTCATACTTCAAAAGATTGTTAAGATATAAGTATGTGTGAATTTTTATCCTTCTACATAAGGTGGAGAGGCTATAAATATTGTCATTCCGTTTTTTACGTAAATGTTCAATAATAGGCTTTATCGACATTTTCAACCTAAAGATCTGTACTTTGGCATTTCTGGTTCTTGGTGGCGCACATACATATATGCAAACAATTGGATATAATGGTCCATATAATGACGTTGACATAGCCTCTATATCGGACCGCTCACCAAAGTGGATGTTACTTGGCATTTTGGGTTCTTTATTCACACATTTTTACAGTGAGATTTGACACTCGGCACTCAACTCGAAATTAAAAAGGTAAATTTATATGAATGATATCCTAAAAACGGAATCAATATTGATTATTTTTGGCATGAAAATCTACGAGAACCCAAAGTACCAAAAACGTCTAAAAAATTCCGAATAGTTGGGAATAATGATATATGGTGCTTTTTCAGACGGTACTTATTAAATCAACATAGAAATTTATTCCGATAAAGAATATATATACACTAGCGAATTGTCCGCTACTTCGTATGCGGAAAGAAAAAACAAAAAAATAATATTTTATATGGAAATCATGAATTCCTACATCTAATATCAAGTTTATTACCATTTAGTACTAAAATTTTTATTGTACCAAATTTAGTACATATAATTACGAATTTACAGATCTACCTCCATGTCTCAACTACACATTCCAACAGTAATTTTCATTCCAAATTTTAGGATTTCCACTCTGTCTGTTCTCACAATTTACGTATTCATAATTACGAAATTCCAATACCATCTTAATCCAGTAATTTTTATTTTTTTAATTTTATACCCTTCACCACACCGTGGTACAGACCACACCGTGGTACAGGTCTAGAATGACATGTGCTAAGTTTCGTGAAAATCGGTTCAGATTTAGATATGGCTCCCATATATAGCTTCGCCCGATTTTAGATAAATAGTGCACCAAAGTCCCTCAAAATCATTTGATTTGCACGAATTTGGGTATAGCCTACTGAATAAGGTCTAGAATGATGTGTGCTAAGTTTCGTGAAAATCGGTTCAGATTTAGATATCGCTCCCATATATAGTTTCGTCCGATTTAATGTAAATGGTGTACCAAATCCCTATATAGCTTTCGATTTGCACGAAACATGTCACATCGTAATAAATTAGGTATAGAATGATGTGTGTTAAGTTTCCTGAAGAAGGTTAAGATTTAGATATAGCTCCCATATATATTTTAGGATTATGTGTGTT
>NW_026883631.1:0-51972 GCF_032173495.1 Musca vetustissima
TTTGAAGCATCAAACTAGTCGTGTTTTTTTAAATATTTATTTTAAGCACCAAATTAGGCGTAGATTTTTTAAAGAATATTTTTTCAAGCACTAAAAATTCTTTATAAAATGTACTCCATTTTTTAAAGAATTATTTTTCAAGCGCCAAAATAGGCGTCGATTTTTAAAATTTTTTTGAAGCACCAAAATAGGCGTGGGTTAAACAAAATATTTTTAATTTTTTTTCCATCGCCAAAAAAGGCGTGTGTTAAAAAAAAATTAAGCAGCAAAATAGTCGTGGATATTTTAAAGAATATTTATTAAATTTTTTTTAAAGATTAATAAATATTTTTTTATTTTTAAAGAATAAATACAAAATCTAGCAAGTTTATTAATTTGCATAATTGTTTTTATACATTGAATGTCATTAATATATCGCCTTACATATAATAGCCTCTCTTTATGTAAATTGCAAATACAAACAGTTGTCACTTTAAATTTTTATTTGAAAATGTAAATATTTTTTGACAATTCGTCTGTTTGTTTAGGGTCACACTTCTGTGAGAAGAAGATTCGGTGACAACGAAAGCTATTTGTTATTGTGATTATGATATTTGAACAAACAACGCTACTTCAAAGCATAAATAATGTAAATGTTTGTTTTGGATATAATTGTGGACCGGATACCGGGTGTGATGAATAATCTTCTCTAAGGCAAATTGAAAAAATATGTTTGAACGAATTTGTAGAAGTAGAAGATGCATACATATGTTTGTACTTAAATAATTAGTTTTGGTCAGTATGGAATGGGGACGAGGTAGGTATGTTTTGTGGGGAAAAATAGAGGTATTTCAAAAATCAAGTGGGCATTTTAAAATTGATATTTTCGATTTTTTATATCAGCTATAGGTGAGTACTTTTAATAGAATGCTTTGAAGCTATATCTCAGCTGAAGGCGTGGCATATTTCTGAAGGCACATCCGTGGATTTTTACAGGAATATTTTTGTAGCCACATCCCAGCTATAGTCGTGGATTTTTACAGGAATATTTTTGTAGCCACATCTCAGCTATAGGCGTGGATTTTTACAGGAATATTTTTGTAGCCACATCCCAGCTATAGGCGTGGATTTTTTAAGGAATATTTTTGTAGCCACATTCCAGCTATAGGCGTGGATTTTTTAAGGAATATTTTTGTAGCCACATCCCAGCTATAGGCGTGGATTTTGAAAGGAATATTTTTGTAGCCACATCCCAGCTATAGGCGTGGATTTTTAAAGGAATATTTTTGTAGCCACATCCCAGCTATAGGCATGGATTTTTAAAGGAATATTTTTGTAGCCACATCCCAGCTATAGGCGTGGATTTTTAAAGGAATATTTTTGTAGCCACATCCCAGCTATAGGCGTGGATTTTTACAGGAATATTTTTGTAGACACATCCCTGCTAAGGAAATATATTTGGCCTCAAATTGTTTTCTTGCAAATAAAAAATATTTCTTCACATTACCATACCATCCTCATCTAATTACAACACTTATCTTACTAGACAATCAAATTTGTATTTATTACAATCATCATATCGTCGTCTGTAAGATTGTACAACTGTGTTATAATTTTTTTTCTTTTTTCTACAAATGTTACGCAAACGGGAAATCGGCATTTAAATACTTAAAGTCTATCAAATAAAAAAAATGCAGTTCGTCTTATTTCACACTTTTCTATTATCTCAAAAAACAGACAACAAAATGTGAGAATATTAAGAGTATCCATTGAAATCCAACTTACCTCCGCCACTTTTATAACACATATAAGGAAAACGCCAAACGTTACCCAGACCTACGGAATAACCAATGCAGGCTAAGACAAATTGCATTTTATTGGCCCAATGCTGTTGACGTGGTTTCAAGTTGTTCGAATCATCGGACATATCCATATAGCTTTCATCGTCATCATCATCGACGCCGGGTAGTCTAAAGGGAAGAGAGACAATTTTTTTATAAAGTTATTCAGTTTATTGATAATAAATAGTTATTTATAAAATAATTGTTTTAAAGTAGAAACAAATTATTCTTGAAAGTGATCTGAATTACTAATTGCATAATTAATTTGTATTGGAATTGTATTGCAATGTTATTAAACATTCCTATGGAAATACTTTACATCTATTTAAATAAGAGATTAGGAGTGTTGGATGATAAATTAACTTTGAATAACCATCAGATCAAAATAATTTTTTATTGAATTTTTAGATTTATAAAGGTAGATTTTTAAAGAATATTTTTTTAATAACTTTTAAGGCTAATGTGTGGATTTTAAATACAATTTTTGAGGAGCGTGTTGTTTACGCATTGTTTTTGGGGACTACAATGAGTCTATGGTCGAATTTTTAATAATAGGTTTGATGAAAATGGGCAGGGCTACAAACATAGATTTTTAAGCATTTTTATTTTTAAAATCCATACTTATGTTTTTTTTAACTCCATTTTTAAATGGATAGGCAGAGCTTTAAACGTGAATTTTAAACAATATTTTAAGTGATTAGAAGATTTACAAGCGTGGATTTTTAAAGAATACTTCCTATAAGACTATCAGAACGTGGATTTGTTAATGAATATTTTATAGGGTATAATATAGGTAACTGAATGTAATTTCAAATTAATAAACGTAGATTTTTATACCCTTCACCACACTGTGTTACAGGGTATTATGTCTCTGTGCATATGTTTGTAACAGGCAAACAGAAACGAGATAGACACATGGTTCCTTTTGAGAATATGCATAGAATCACTTTTTAAGTCGATTTATGCATGTCCGTCAGTCAGTCTGTCTGTCCATGTTAAATTGTAAACCAAGTACAGGTCGCATTTTTGATTCGAATTGGATGAAATTTGGCACAGCTCATTTATTTGGCCCAAGGACGAACAATAATGAAATTGGGAAAAATCGATTCAGATTTATATATATATATATATTTTCGTCCGATTTAATTCAAATTTGACCAATGTACCTACATATCTTTCGATTTGCACAAAATTTGGCATAGCGTACTGAATTAAGCCTAGAATGATGTGTATTAAGTTTCGTGAAATCGGGTCAGATTTAGATATAGCTCCCATATATTTTTCCCCCGAATTATAGTAAATAGTGCACCAAAGTCCCTTTATATCCTTCGATTTGCACGAAATTTGGCATAGCGCACTACATTAATGGGTCGATTATGGAAATCAACCAAACTCCAGTTGCGATTTCAACTGGCGTGGCATCTATTAGAAGTCACTTAAGAGATAAATCCAATCCATTAGAACTACCATCCGTACTGTGAGTAGATGTTTATGTTTAGAGAAATGTTCAATCAACTGCTCATTTCAGCTTTCAGGCGTATTTTCGGCTACCAAAAGATGCCATTGTGTACTTATTTGAAGCGTTAAACTCTGATTTCCGAAAAGTCCGAAGATCAACAGCAATTCCTCCTTTCTTAAAAGTATGAGCAGCTGTGAAGTTTTTTTTTGCGGAGGGAAGTTTTCAAAAGGCAATGACTTCAATCTTCAATCACAATATCGGTGATTTTGACCGAATAGAGGAAAAACTGTGTAAAATTTGGATTGTTTCCAAATTAACAGAGGAGGAAAAAGGGAAAAATAAACATTTTTTTACTCGAAAACAAAGTTCCCGGGTGTTGTATAGGTGGTACAGACGTACATATCATAATTCAAATTTGGCAACGCCACTAAACTATGGTTACCATCCTTAATCGACCAATAAGTCTAGAGTGATGTGTGGTAAGTTTCGTGAAAATCGGTTCAGATTTAGATATATATTTTCGTCCGATTTTAGGTAAATAGTACACCAAAGTCCCTATATATCCTTCGATTTGTACGCAATTTGACATAACGTACAAAATTAAGCCTAGAACGATGTGTGTTAAATTTCGTGAAAATCGGTTCAGATTTCGATATAGCTCCCATATATATTTTTGTCCGATTTTATGTAAATGGTGCACCAAAGTCCCTATATGTGATTCGATTTGCACGAAATTTGGCATAGCGTACTAAATTAAGTCTTAAATGATGAGTGTTAAGATTCGTGGAAATCGGTTCAGATTTCGATTTTAGGTAAATAGTGCACCAAAGCCCCTACATATTTTTGGATTTGCACGAAATTTGGCATAGCGTACTGAATTGTGTCTAGAATGATGTGTGGTAAGTTTCGGATCGGTTCAGATTTCGATATAGCTCAAACATATTCATATATATTAAACTCCTAACGTTTGTCAGATTAACACGAAATTTTGCACAACCTATCAAATTGAGACTTGAATGACGTTATTGGGTTTTGTTGAAATTGGTGTAGATGCAGCCATAGCTTCCACATGTATTTCAAACGGGTGTCGGATTGAAATTAAATTTTTAACAGTGCGGCGTACCGAATAGCGTGTATCAATTTTGCCGAATGAAATTAAATTTTGCCCGAATGAAATTAAATTTATCATAGGTTGCAGAAAGACATACGTATGTTCCTTCTAGGGAACTTTGACATACAATTGTAAGGATACATATGCGCAATATACCCAAAGTGTTGAAGGGTATCATATGTGATATGAATCGAACAACGCTACTTGAATGTAAATGTTTGTATGCATATAAGTATGGATCGGATACCGGGCGTGATGAATAATCTTCACTTAGGCAAATTTCAAAAAAGTTGAACGAATTATTACGAATTTGTAGAAGAAGAAGAAGATGCATGCATATGTTGCTACTTAAATAATTAGTTTTGGTCAGTACGGAATGGGTACGAGAAAGGTATGTTTTGTGGAAAAAAGTGAAATACTTCCAAAAATTAAGTGGGAATATATATTTTCGATCTTTTGTCGATTTTTTGTTTCGATCTTTTGTCACGGCAATATGCGTGGATTTTGAAAGGAATATTTTTGAAGTCACATCCCAGGTAAAGGCGTTGGGTTTTTTTTGAAACCACGTACCAGCTATAGGCGTGGATTTTTAAAGAAACATTATTAAACACAAGGCGTCGATTTTAGAAGAAACATTTTTGAACATAAGGCGTCGATTTTAGAAGAAAAATTTTTGTAATGAAATGATCTTTGCGGATCATTTTCGGTATATGATCATGATTTAATATAAAGTGTTAGCAACATTTTCCCACCCGTTTTGGTAATTAAAAGCTTTCACAGCATTTTTATTCAATAGAAGGAACTCTAATTTTTCATTCCGGGTTTTTGGAATATGAAAATCATCCATATTTTAAAGCTTTTGGGCATGCTATATGATTGCATTAGTATCTTCCTACTAAAAAATTTCAATATTAAAATACCGAATATGGCGAATATAGCCGCCATATTCGATATTTTAAAGCGTTTGGGCACATTTTTTAACAGAATTGGTTCTAGTTAAATATTAGGGATTCTCATTCAGCAGAATATCTAAAAAAATGTATCAATATTAGCTCAAGGTATCGTCTAAATTATTGCAGTAACATTTTGTCCCGTTGGCAATATTTACTTGTGTTACAAACTCTTCCGCTTCACAGCATAGTTGTGTATAGGGCTATAAAATCGACTCAATTATTTTTAAATGTTACAACAATAACTCATCTCTTGTTTGTGTGACATGATGACATGGTTCCGCTTCATGACATGTCGGTCGAATGGCTGGCATAATTTTAATGACATAATTAAAATTTTAAGCTATCGCGTTTATCGCTCCATAAATCATGTTGTTAATTTAATTATGAACCAAAAGTGTTATTACAACATTCTGTCGGTCAATGTGTCGTCGTTCATGCATGCGTTTGGTCGGCCGGTTGGAGTTTGTTAATAGATGTTGTATTATTCTGAATAGATCATTGAAATGTAGGAATGCCGATTTTTATGAAAAATGTGAGCTTTTCATTCGTAAAAAATAAAAATAAATTTCTATAAATTAATAGGCAGAGGGACCTATCAACTTTTACAATAGAAAAACAAGTTATTTGAATTTTTTTCTTATATTTAATTCCTATAACAGGATATCAAAAGATCGAATATTAATTTTTGATTAAGTGATATTTTAGATGCTCTCAGTGGGTAGAATACATTTTACATATAATCTGGAATGATCGATGTAATCTCAAAAGAGAATATATGGGTATTTTATATATAGACCTATAACCATACTACATAGCTTGACATCCCTAACAGTTTCAACTTCATAGCATTCATTTCAAGAGTACTCAGAAACAAACCTAATTCTAATTAATACTCAATTTTATAAAATCCAAATACATACATATATGTCGGTACTTTACTGACATCCAATCAAACATATATACATACATATAAACTCGTTACACAGCAATAGTTGTAATCATCAACATCGTTCCAAACAATTGTTGTTGTTGTAAAATTTGAAAACAGAAAAATAATAATAATTGCAAATAAACACGTTTATTTATTTGTGGATCTACTATCAAACGAATAGAAAATAAACGAGAGGAAGGGATAATAAACAATAATAATAAAAAAATAACATTTATACAAATGGAAAATGTGTTGACAACAATTAAATTCACATCATTAGATAAAATGTGGTGGGATCTTAGGCGTTCATTCATTCCATTCCCCACACATTGATTTACAATCCAAATCAAAATGATCAAACATTTAATTTGACAGATATCGAATAGCAAACATTGACTTCTTTATCTAGATTGTAATGAATGTCGTAGAAGAAAATGCATTTAAACTTTTTCTTGTAATTGACATAAACGGTTTTTGTAAATTGATGTCACATTAAATAAAAAACGTTTTTTGTTTTTAAAATGTTTGTAATGAATAAAAATTGTAGTGTTGAAACAGATCATCCGGATAATTCGTAAAGACGCAACGAATTTTTAACACCAGATTTATGGATGTTGATTATAAATGGAAAGAAATATGTTTCATTTCAATTTAAATAAAAAACTCATAGCAAACGTTGTTTTTGCGGATAAAATCTCTATACCTTTAGCCTTGAGGCTGAAATGTCTATCTAGCTGGATGGTGTACACTATAACTGTCGAAAAGGGTTACTGATTTAATTCTAACTTTTTCGCGTTGTTTTATTTCTTCGTAACCTGCATTAAGTTCGAAGATTGGAAATATCAGAACCCTCTTCTGGTACCTCCTCCACAAATGGTCAACATTTTACTAAAAAACATATTTATAAAATCTTGCGAACGGATTGCCCATGACATAATTACGTAAGGCAGTCTCATTTGAAAAATTGCAAACCTTTTTAATATGGAATTCATATATCAATTTCAAATAAAAAACCAGTGAGCGGAGCAACATAGTCGGACGGGGCCGACCATAGGATACCCTACACAACTATCACGGAACTCTAACTTTCTGCTGATGTTTATTTCGAGCCTGGGCAATATTTCTGATATTTGCGCCGCCTTGCCAATTAGAGGTAACAGCACCTTTTCCTTACACTGACATATTTTCCGAATATTACTTATATTCAGTCCTTCTAATTACTTGTCCATATTTCCTTCACCGTGGGTTGTGTTGTGATGTTCGGCTTTCAATTGTGGCCTATAGATCGACTCGGAAAAAAGCACAAAATATTATGTTTTCGGTCCATTTCATCCCAAAATGATTATGTGATGATCACCGAAAATTATAGGCGTTGTCCTTGACCATAACTGGAATCTCATGGAAAATTTCAAAGCGATTTATGTGTAACTCCCACATCCGAATACATACGACCATATAATTGGTATCAATTTAAATGTCAACCACTCCTCTTGAACATACTATCGACTTCTCGGGTCTAGGACTTTCAGGTGCAAATATATACGCCATAGAATACAAATTTTGTAATTTTTCACACAAAAGTCAGGGTCCATTTGACCCGCTAAATATTGACCGATCTATATCAAAACACGCATAGTTATTCTTTGGCCCGATCCACTTCTCCATGCAAAAATTCGCGGTGTTTGGGCCATAATTGCGGCCTCTGGAGCTACCAGAAAAACTGACATAAATAAAGTTTTTGGTCCATTTCATCCCTTAAATATTAACCGATCTTTGCCAAAAACAATAGGGGTCTTCATTGGCCAGAACCCATCCTACATGCAAAATTTCATGAAGATTGGTCCATAACTGTGGCCTGTATCGTGTTTACAAATATCGTGTAATTACGGACACATGTCTAGATCGACTCAGCTAGTCGAGATATGACGATCGGTATACTTAAAGGTGGGTCTAGGACCAATATTTCGCGGCGTTACAAACATTTGTGGCTGAGGGTATAAAAAACCCATAAAATTGTATATATGTTGATTGGTGTATATTCAGTAAATTAAACAAAATATATTTTCTAAAGTTGAACATTGCTCTCAATATGAAAACATGGTTCTTACAACTTATATCTATAACTTTTAGAGGCAGGGAACTTCAAAATATTTATAAATATAAATGATTTAGGAATTTTTGCCACTGAAGGCCCGTATCTAATTTCAGTGCGTTGCGTACTAAAATGCCCATCTTCTCACCTTTATAGGGTTTGTTGAACGTCCGTATTACCCAAATACGCAAGGACTTCATTTACATGTGTGTCAATTGAAAACGCGAAAATGAATGAAAACATTTTCTTAATTAACCGATATGTATTTAACATTTAAGTTGACTAAAATCGTACGCATACGCATGGATTTAAATACGACCCGAACACATGATATGCGTACATTTCGAAGGAAATTATTATACCCTACACAACTATGTTGTCAGGGTATTATAGCTTTGTGCAGCCCCAAATGTTTGTAACGCCGCGAAATATTGGTCCTAGACCCACTTTTAAGTATACCGATCGTCATATCTCGACTAGCTGAGTCGATCTAGACACGTGTGTCCGTGTGTCCGTCCGTCTGTCCATTATAATTTGTAAACACGATACAGGCCACAGTTATGGACCAATCTTCACGAAATTTTGCATGTAGGATGGGTTCTGGCCAATGAAGACCCCTATTGTTTTTGGAAAAGATCGGTTAATATTTAGGGGATGAAATGGACCAAAAACATTATTTTTATCGGTTTTTCTGGTCGCTCCAGAGGCCGCAATTATGGCCCAAACACCGCGAATTTTTGCATGGAGAAGGGGATCGGGCCAGAGAATAAGCATGCATGTTTTTATAAAGATCGGTCAATATTTAGCGGGTCAAATGGACTCTGACTTTTGTGTGAAAAATGACAAAATTTGTATTCTATGGCATATATATTTACTTCTGGAGGATGTAGACCCGAGGAGTTGATAGCATATCTAAGAGGAGTGGTTGGCCTTTAAATTGATACCAAATATAGTGATGTATCTACTCAGATGGGGAAGTTACAGTCAAATATTTACAGGTGCTTACGTATTCAGATATTATTTAGTAACCCATTACCACATTAGAGGGGGAAATATCGCGCTGATGGCTTTGAAATTTTTCATGAAGTTGCAGTTATGGTCAAGAACAACGCCTACAATTTTCGGTGATGATCAGATTAAAATTTTGGGATGAAATGGACCGAAAACTTAATTTTTTGTGTGTTTTCGAGTCGAATATAGTCCGAAAATCACAACACAACCCACCGTGAAGTTAATCTGGACAAGTAATTAGAAGGACTGTACTGAATATTCGAAAAAAGTAAGGAAGAGGTGTTGTTGACCTCTAATCGGACAAGAGGGGGCAAATGTCACGAAATATTACTCAGACTCGGAATAAAAATCCTCAGAAAGTTAGAGTTCGTGGTAGTTGTGCAGGGTATCGTATGGTCGGCCCCGTCCGACTATACTGCTCCGCTCACTGGTTTTCATTTAAATTTTGGAAGCTGAATGTTGTCAAAGGCATATTTATGAAAAAATTGGAAATGACTGCATGAGACCACCTTGATATCACCACACAAAGGGTCAATATTTTGTAAATATGTAAATATCGTATAATTCCAACAATATATCCGATTGGCTCAATCTCTGAAACTCTGTGAATTCTAAAATGTGATTTATTGGTCCAACTTTTTTAGTACCTCCACCTAAAAAATCTAAATTTTTGAAAACGTGTAAATATCATATGAAGCTAACCGATTTGAATCAAACTTCGGACAGAGGAGTATTTTTGCTAAATATCATCGATCCACTCCTTCTGGGTTTTAAATGGTTCCTCTGCTACTCCTTCTGGGTCGAAATGGTTCATCTGCTACCTCCTCCACAAATTGTCAATATCTTGACCTTTTCTCTAGTTATACATCATAGTTTATAATTTAGTTTCCGACCTAAAGGGGTGTGAATGGAAAACACTGAACACAAAAGTCCTATATGAATTGGGAGACCAATCTTAAGATGTTTTTCTATTTTTTCTTCTTTTAATTCGGTACGAAATTACTGATCTAGCGGCGCTAAATTCATTACTTCTAAACCAATTGTGATATGTTGCTAAAATTTGGAACATATATAATAATATAATTATATTATATAATTAGTGAACCGAATACGGATCAGGTTTTTTTTTCTAATGCAGTCATATAACATTACCCCCAAATTTTGGTATTTTGAGAATTTTCGACATCTTTATAACATAGTTTGATATTTTGGATTCTCACTGGCTAGCAAATTATTTGTCACAATTTGTTAATATTGATAAATTTTCTTACATAGCCCCTATTTTACATTACCCCCAACATTTCTGAATCTTGAGAAATTTAAGCACGTTTTTCAATCGAATTGACTGTAATCGAATATGTAGGTTGTAGTTGGGTGCCAAATCTGTCTGCTACAAATGATCAATATTGTTGAAATTTTACGATTTTACAATATTATTGTACACGATAAATTTCGATAGGATTTAGGACATGTTTTAAAGGCGTTTACCAGCCAGAGTGGCAGGTAGTAGCAGCCAATTTTTTTTGGTTTCTTAAGAATTCATATTAAATCATCTGTAACGCTGCACAAAATTTCGTCTCATAAAATAAATGGGACTATATGACGAAAGAATGCATGGAATCTATATTTATCTATCTATCTGAACTGATTTTCAAAATTCAATACGGTTGGTCCTTCAACTAAATAAACATTGTCAAATAACATCTCATCCGGAACATACTTGTGTACTTCGTTTACAATTATTCATGGAATGACATGGATAAATCGACTCAGAAAGTGATTCTGAGTATATCCTCAAAAGTAACTATGGGTCAATCTTGTTTACTTTACAAACGTATACAATACCCTGTATCACCATGTCGTTAAGGTATACCAACACCATAACCCTTCTCAACAATTTCACATCAAACTTTTCCCAATCCCCCTAATATTCTTAGTCTTAATCATCGCTAATTTCCCTATTAAAATTTACACCAACCTTCTTCACATCATGGACAAAATAAGTCAACTTAATATCAACACCGAAGAATTCCACAATCCTGAAGTAAGGAGTTCAGTGGACAATATGAACGACCCATATCCCAAAACTACTTGGAGTCAAACCCCCCAATTTTCGGTATTTTTGGGTTCTTGATCGCGATTTTCAACCGAATTCGAAAATTTTTAAATATAGGTAAATTTTTTCAAGTAGCCCCCAATTTATCAGTATTTTGGAGGGATTTTAATCGCATTCTTCAACCGAATTGGCTGTAATTTAGTTTTTTGAGTTCTAATTGGGTAGAAACTCTTCATTTAAAAATTATAAATATATGTAATTTTTTCGGGTAGCACCTATATAAGGGTTCCTTCCAATGTTCGGTATTTTGAGGTTCTTGAGCGGGTTTTTCAACCGAATTCGCTGTAATTTGGTATTATGTAGTCGTATATGGTAACAAATCTCTCACCCAAAAATTTTTAGTATTCGCCACCTTTAAGGGGTAGTCCCATATAAACCCTTTTTATACCCTTCACCACACTTTGGTACAGGGTATTATGTATTTGTGCATATGTTTGTAACAGGCAAAAGGAAACGAGATATACACATGGTTCCTTTTGAGAATATGCAAAGAATCACTTTCTGAGTCGATTTACGCATGTCCGTCCGTCCATGTATTTTTGTGAACAAAGTACAGGTCGCATTTATGATCCGATGTGGATGAAATTTGGCATAGCTCACATATTTGGCCTAAGGATGAACCCTATTGAAATTGGGAAAAATCGGTTCAGATTTAGATATAGCTCCCATATTTATTTTCGTCCGATTTAATGTAAATGGGGAACCAAATTCCCTATATATCTCTCGATTTGCTTGAAATTTGCACAGCGTAATGAATTAGGTCTAGAATGATGTGTGTTAAGTTTCTTGAAAATCGGTTCAGATTTAGATATAGCTTCCATATATATTTTTGTCCGATTTAATGTAAATGGTGCACCAAATTCTCTATATATCTCTCGATTTGCACGAATTTTGCACAGCGTAATGAATTAGGTTTAGAATGATGTGGGTTAAGTTTCCTGAAAATCGGTTCAGATTTAGATATAGCTCCCATATATTTTTTCGTCCGATTTAATGTAAATGGTGCACTAAAGTCCCTATATATCTTTCGATTTGCGAGAAATTTGGCATAGCGTAATGAATTAGGCCTAGAATGATGTGTGTTAAGTTTCCTGAAAATCGGTTCAGATTTAGATATATATATTTTCGTCCTATTAAATGTAAGTGGTGCGCCAAAGTCCCTATATATCTTTCGATGTGCACGAAATTTGCCACAGCGTAATGAATTAGGGTTAGAATGATGTGCGTTAAGTTTCCTGAAAATCGGTTCAGATTTAGATATAGCTCCCATATATATTTTCGGCCGATTTAAGGTAAATACTTTATCAAAGTCCCTTAATATCTTTCGATTTGCACGAAATTTGGCACAGCGTAATGAATTAGGTCTAATTATCTGTGTTAAGTTTCGTGAAAATCGGTTCAGATTTAGATATAGCTTTTATATCTGATCAAATGAAAAAATTAATATTGGCTGCAGAATGACATGTTTATGGATCCAATTTCATTTTACTGGTAATTTAAAAATGCGACGTCTGTTAAGATTAATCTGTTGAATATACCCAAAGTGGTGAAGGGTATTATATAGTCGGCCCGTCCGACTTTACTACTTTCCTTACTGGTTTATATTGAAATAGTTAGCTGATTAGTTCCGTGTGTTGGGGTTGTCCCCATATAGGAGTATTCTACCATGGTATAGCCATCTGTTGTAATCATTCCGCCTTCTAAAGATATCGTGATAAAAAAACTCGAACCTGACTATAATAAAATTATATCGGCAAGCATTTAGGCATCTCCCCCATATAATGATATTTCCTGAAGGAAAGAATTGAGATACAAAACTAAAATATTGTGTTCGTAATTGACATATATCGGTCATTAATTTAACATAGCCCTCATATAATGATATCCCCAAATATTCGCTAATTCCCCCTTTAGGCATAGCCTCATATAACTTTGCAATCTAAATTGAAGTAGTTCGAGGATTTTATACTCTACCATGCGTTATCAGTTTCAGTCCACATTTTGGGGTTTTAGGATTTTAGGAAAAATACCCATTAAAAATTGCTGAAATTTGTATTTGGTGTACATAATGGTTTACATAAATCATTTCACTTTTTGGTATATTCCCTATATTTGCGGTGCAAACATCTGTTAATATATATATATATATATATATATATGGTGGAGGGTGTCCAATGTTCGGCCCGGTCGAACTTAACGCTTTTTTCATTTGTTTCATTCATAGTATGTAATTTACTCTTTGGGATTATTGTTTAAATTGAGTGACTTAATCATTTGATTGATATATATTGATTTATATATATATTTGATTTTTATATATTATTATAGATTGATATATATTATTAATCCTGGATTTAAAAAATATACATATTTAGCAACATCTGAATTTCCATCCTTCCTCAGAGAATATGATCTTCAATTATTGAAATTCGATGGCCACTGTAATAATTATGAAATATAAGAAAAATCTAAATTAAAATTTCAAACTTGATTAAAATTTTTTGAGTCAGGTATTTTGAATTATTATTTAAAACTTCAAACTCCATAAAATCTTTATTGGATATTCAATTTTCAACCAACATTGTTGTAATTTATTTTCCAAAAAATTTAAATATTTTCCATATTTTCTCCGACACTTATGGGTCATGCGATATACAGCTACATAATCCCTTACATAATAATATGCTCATTTAGTGAGCATATCAAAAGGACATTAGCACATTTCGTATATAAATTTATAGTTTATTTAAACATTTATAACAATTCAATTGTTATTTAGTAATGGTCGGTATTTTTATTATCGCCCGAAAAAAGATTATAAAGAAAATAATTGATCGATATTATCGGCTCTTAAATAGGTACTAATTGTATAAATAAACGTCAAATAAAAATATATATCAAGCGTTACGATAACCAGTAGCTCACACTAACACATACATACATACATATACGCGCGTATATGTAAATAAGCGATCGTCGATCTCACTCTCTTCTGCTGCCGCTGATCGGATCACAATGAAAAAGAGTGTTAATTAGATTGATGACATTTCAAAAAATAGTAACTAAAGTTTTCAAGTAAAAATAAAAAAACTAACAATTTATTGCAAATTTTGTACTTACAACTAAATTTTAAGATATTCTGAAATATCACGAGTTGTTTTAAAAAAAAATCACGTGATTTTGGCGGAAATTATTTAATTGGTTTATACAAAAAAATGAAAACGGGCACAAATATCAAACTTACACTTTGGCAATACGATTGTAACGCATATATGAATGTTCGGAATGTTTTGAGGACATAGCATCCAAATCGATACGTGGTGACATTATTCCTTCCTTATCTCGATTATAATTTTTTAATATTTCGATTATCAATTAAACAATTTATTTCACTTGTTTTCTGTTAAGTCTTAAAATGTTCACTATCTCTTCTTAGCCATTCTTTTTGGTTTGTTGGAAGTTTTTTGTGGCCGTATTTTCGAATTCGTCGTTTTTTCGGGTTATCCTTAAAGACGTTAAAACACCGACCCCGGCCTTATTGTCGAATAGTTTAACGCCAACTAAACTTTTGATTTGATCTGATGTTGGCAAAAAGCCTCTGGCACCCAAGCCCCCAAAACGAAACTGAATTGAAAGGTGTTAGAATTGATTGTTGATTATTTTTATTTTATTTTCGCTTAATTTTATTGAAAAACAACATTTAAATCGTATTCTATTTGATATTCAGTTTTGAGGGTTGGGGAGACTGTGCTAATTATTTTAATAAATAGCATCTAAAGTTAGTTGTGCTATTTACGCGTAGCATTTAATTGTTTACTTCGTTTAGGGGTAACGCAAATAACACTGATCGACGGAATTTTTAGCAACAACAATTGCATGAAGAAGGAAATTACAAAAGGGAGCACGTGCCGATGGAGTTAATGCTCTGTTAGATGTGTACAAAATTCTGTTCATTCATCACAACTTTGTAATGGTTCTAGAGATCTCTTTCGTTCATCAACAGTTCGGATAGCTTTAATTTTGATTTTGACAACAAATACAAGTCATCCGAAATGTATTGTAATTTGTTTCCCAGCCTTCAAATGAAACCATGATGGAGAATAATCAAACCCTGTCAATATTGAGAATTAAAACAAACAAAAACAAAAATTAATTGCCCTCCACTATGTAATGTGCATACAAAATTCCTTAAATCAGTAAGGACCTTTATATTCCATTCTAAGTTGTCCGCTAAAATTTTGTTTATGCTATGAGGTTATAAGATACCATGATAAAGACAATCAGATTGAAAAAGATCAAAAGTCGGACGGGCCGACTTTAATATACCCTTCACTACTTTGGGTACTTGCAAGAGATGCTCATATGTACGATATCATGTATATTGATTATAATAGTTTATTTGGAGGATCATTGAAATGGAATCGGGCGAAATTAAATTCGTGATCTACAGAGATATTTGAGCCAATAAATAATACCATACGCATGAAATTCAGAAATCTATGAAAAAATAAATCAATCGGATTTGGATTCTTCGGTGTATGAAATCAAATTGAGTAACTGTGGCATCCCTATTTGGCATGGTAGTTTGGTGCACTATTTACATAAAATCGAACGAAACTACATATATCTATCTCTAAACCGATTTCAACATCAAACTGGACCTAATTAAGTACACTGTGTAAAATTAGGTCTCAATCGGACAAATATTGGAAGTTTTGTGCACCTTTTACAGAAAATCGGACGAAAATATATATGTAAGCTATATTTAATTCTGAACTGATTTTCTCCAATTTCCTTTCCTTGGGCCAAATAAGTGACTTGTGTCAATATATATGGGAGCTATATCTAATCTAAACCGATTTCAACAAAACTTCACGGACACCAAACTAGACTTAAGGGAACCCCCCCCCATTCTCGATTTTTTATTTTTAAGATTTTAAATCGTCTATATCTTATAAATTGTGTGAGATTTTCACATGAAAATTTATAGGGACATTCTTGAATTAGTGTAGGTTCGAATTCAATCAAAATACAAAATGAATTTTTTTTAAACCAAGAATGGGTGGGGTCACCTTAATTCAGTACTCTGTGCAAAATTGTGTCCCAATCGGACAAATATTGTGAGTTTGGTGCACCATTAACAAAAAATCGAACGAAAATATATATATGAATTTTAATCGATTTTTTCAATTTAAACAGGGTCTTTGGGCTAAATAAATATCTTGTGTACTTTATTAACAATTTAAGGAGACTACGTTAAAAATGTGTTTTACGTTCCAAGAACCCGCAATGCCAAAAAAAAAAAACACCTTCGTTTGAAAAATGCATCTGAAAGCTTCTAAATACCGAAAATGGGAATGTATGATTTATAGGGCAAAACATGGACATGGATATTGACAGTTTTCTGAAAATATGTAACCAAATTTTCTTGGTGAGACAGTTTCGCCTCCTTCGAAATGGTGTCGTGAAAATTAATACGTATCCCATCTTTTCAAACATCGATATATCGTACTTGTGCAAAACACTACCTTTAAAAAAACCGACCATATATTTGCTACGGACAAACTTTGCACAATGTCCACGACTTCCTTAAAAATGTTGTTGAAAATAAAATTGTACTATCATCCGGACCGAGCATTAAATTTGACCCAAAGCATGTAAACTATTATATTTTTTACAAACCTATACCTATATATGGTATATCCCCCACAAAGGGAATTGATAAAAACTTGCACATTGTAATATATTAGCATATTTTCTCCAAAAACTAGTACCACACGATTAATTTTGCACTCTAGAAAGGATTTATATATATTTTTTATTTCTAGAGGGCAGACTAAAATATCCCTTTGCTTTTAGAAATTCGGTGTTATTAGTAAAGTCTTCCAGTCTATTTCATCCACAACCCATCATCAATTTATTATTGTGTAAATAGTAAAATTATTTTATTTATTTAATTAATATTAATATTTTGTGCTTATCGTTCTGCTGTTGAATTTTGTAGCTTTTGAATATTCTACTAAATAGGAATTATTTAAAATCTTTTTTTTTTATTTTTGCACAATTTTAAATTTTTTCTAAGAGTCGGAACTGTATGGAGCAAAGGAACTAGAAAGTGCAAAGGAACTGTATAGATTAAAGGAACTATATGGAGCAATGGAACTAGTTCCTTTTTAAAAAAGGAACGGGAAAGATCGATCCGTTACGTGAACTAGATTGGCCAACTCTAGTTAATGTTGAAGTAGCGTCGTTCCGGAACAAACTAATTCAAAGAAACTATTCAGCAAAAGAAACATTGGCTCTGGTCGTTCCTCTTGTTCTCGCTCACCTAGTTTCATTTGTTCCAGTCGTTCCGTTTTGCTCTCGTTACTTTTGTTCTAGTGTTCAATTTACCGCGCGTTCATCTACAACTGCTCATCTCTTTTTTTATCAAAAAATTCCACATCGTTGTGCGCATTTGTACGAATTCAAAAAAGCAAAAAATTCCTTCAAAAGTTAGGTAAACTAGTTCGGCTCAAAATGGACATAGATTTAGTAGATTGGACAATCTAGTTCATGGAGTGGATCGATCTTTCTGTTTTTTTTGCTCCATATAGTTCCATATTTTTCTAATTTTTCACAATGTGGCAGCATCTGTAAAAAAAACGAATGACGAATATGCGAATAAAGAAAGGAGATCAGTGAAATGAACGAGATCAAATAAGAGAACGAGATCTGAAACGGAACTATATGAATTAAAAAATTGAACCTAACTCCTATCGTTCCTTTATCGGTATAGTTCCAATGAACTAGTTCGTTCCGGGCCAACCCATCACTAATGTACTATATTGTCCATTCCTTGGTTTTTTAATGAAAAAGAAGAAAGTAGTGATCGAATGAACTGCCGTGTACCAATGAACGACTGAAGTAAATGAACTGTAACAGCCGCTTTTATTTGGATATCTACTGGGTGTATATACAATACGAGGTATCTTAATTGCATTAAATTGGTCGAGCCGTTGATGTACGATATTTGGAATGTCTCCCAAGTATGTAACATCATTTCATATGGCATCTCTTTTTTTAGGGATTTGGTGATTTTTGTTTTAATTAGAATTTAATATAGACTTATTGGCTGGTAAGACTTTTGGTGTTGCGTAAAGACTATCATATTTTCACTACTTTCAGTCCGGCATTCGGAGTGTAGATTTCTTGTAACGTATTATATTGTGCGGATATTTTTACTATTTTATAATTATTGAATCGAGTAATGCGAAAATACATAAATGTAGTATTTTTGTATATTCATTTCATTCCGCCAAAAAAAAAAAAAAAAAAAAAATGTTTTTGTAGAACTGTGTAAATATTTTTTCCGATAGATTTACATTTATTTAAAGCTCCGATCTAATTTGATTTTTGCACGTTTTCATAAACATACAATTGGACATACTTTCTTCTGGCATTATTTATGTGGTAGTCACGTGCTCATAACAACCTTCAAATGAGGAATCAAATAGCAAGTTTGATTTTAACAATAATGTAAATAAAACTTGGCGGTAGACTTTATCGACGAAAAAATGGGTTTCCCTATAAAAGGTTTAAATTTTCATAATAGAAAACAAATTTTCTTTAGACGAATTGATGAAAGGAAGCCAATACTGGAGATAAACTCCTTTCTATTACACACATTTACTACCAACTTTTCTAAGAATATACAAATTTTTGGTATCATCTGTCCTTACCAGCAACACGCTTTAAACTTTAATATTTTTCAATAACTTATTTTATTTAACAATTTTTTGCAAAATTGCTCACACACTCCACAACGATTGTTATTTTTAGAGCTTGCAAATTAATAAAATCAACAAAAACACAAGCTTAAGACAATTCACTTAGATCGTATATGATATGAATAATTTAATATCAATATAGAATTATTTATATATTCGATATGAGATTTTATATGCTATGCTAAATTTGATTGGGTATACTTACTGTGGTGTTGGTGGATTAACAATATTTAATAATTCGGTGGGCGATTGCGGAACACGTCTGATGACAATTTTACGTCCATCTGTTGAACCAATTCCTATCGATGCCAACGATCGAACTGATGTTACATCCGAATAAATTTGATTGGCAACACTATCACGAAATAAATAGGAACTTGAATCATCTTGTTGCTGTATAAAACTGTTGACAGTCAGATCGTTTGGATCTGAGAGATATGCTGGAAAAATAAATACACATCAAATATTAAATTAGTAAATTCTATAAAAAACGGAGATGTTTTGCTCTGATAAACTTTAATTCTAAATTGTATAGGGTTGTATAGGGTTTATATGGACCGATATGTTCAGTAACAAACATACTAGGAATTTCAGAAGACGGACATAGGTAAATCCACATAGAATTTTATTCTGATCAAAAATAGATAGGGTGTTGCAAACGGAATGACAAATTTAATATACTTTAATTTAAATAGAAAGAGTTACTGAAGAATTTATTTTAGATGACTAGTGCGAATACGTGATGTAGGTAATTATACAACACCTAACTCATTCCATAATATTTTAACATCGAGATCTACTGTTTATACCCTTCATCAGACTGTGGTACAGGGTATTATGACTTTGTGCATATGTTCGTAACAGGCAAACAGATTGTGCATAGAATCACAATCACTAGTCGATTTGTGCATGTCCGTCTGCAGATGTTAAATTGTAAACAAAGTACAGGTCGCATTTATGATCCGATTTGAATGAAATTTGGCACAGCTCATATATTTGGCCCAAGGATGAACCCTATTGAAACTGGGAAAATCGGTTCAGATTTAGATATAGCTACCATATATTTTTTCGCCCGATTTAATGTAAATGGTGTACCAAAGTCCCTATATACCCTTCGATTTGCACGAAATTTGGCATAGGGTAATAAATTAAGTCTATAATGATGTGTGTTAAGTTTCGTGAAAATCGGTTCAAATTTAGATATGCCTACAATATATAGTTTCGTCCGATTTAATGTAAATGACGCACCAAAGTCCCTATATATCCTTAGATTTGCACGAAATTTGATGTGAAAATGATGTGTGCTAAGTTTCGTGAAAATCCGTTCACATTTAGATATAGCTTCCATATATATTTTCGTCCGAATTAAATGTAAATGGTGTACCAAAGTCCTTATATATCTTTCGATTTGCACGAAATTTGGCATGGCGTAATAAATTAGGTCTAGAATGATGTGTGTCAAGTTTCCTGAAAATCGGTCCAGATTTAGATATAGCTCCCATATATATTTTCGTCTGATTTAATGTAAATGGTGTACCAAAGTCCCTATATATATTTCGATTTCCACGAAATTTGGCATAGCGTAATGAATTATGTCTAGACTGATGTGTGTCACGTTTTCTGAAAATCGGTCCAGATTTAGATATAGCTCCCATATATATTTTCGTCAGAATTAAATGTAAATGGTGTACCAAAGTCTTTATATATCTTTCGATTTGCACGAAATTTGGCATGGCGTAATGAATTAGGTCTAGACTGATGTGTGTCAAGTTTCCTGAAAATCGGTCCAGATTTAGATATAGCTCCCATATATATTTTCGTCCGATGTTATGTAAATGGTGTACCAAAGTCCCTATATATCTTTCGATTTGGACGAAATTTGGCATAGCGTAATGAATTAGGTCTAGACTGATGTGCGTCAAGTTTCCTGAAAATCGGTCCAGATTTAGATATAGCTCCCATATATATTTTCGTCCGATTTAAGGTAAATGGTGTACCAAAGTCCCTATATATCTTTCGATTTGCACGAAATTTGGCATAGCGTAATGAATTATGTCTAGACTGATGTGTGTCACGTTTACTGAAAATTGGTCCAGATTCAGATATAGCTCCCATATACATTTTTGCCCGATTTAATGTTAATGGTGTACCAAAGTTCCTATATATCTTTCGATTTGCCAAAATTTGGCATACCGTAATGAATTAGGTTTAGAATGATGTGTGTTAAGTGTCATGAAAATCGGTTCAGAGTTAGATATAGCTCCTATATATCCTTTCTTCTGATTTTATGTAAATTGTGCACTAAAGACCCAAAGTTTGTCCGATAGTCACACAATTTTATACAATGAACTGTAGTTAATATAAGTTAATCTCTGGCAAGTCTCATTGAAATCGGTTCACATTATATATATATATATATATATACTATATCTATAGCAACTCTATATCTGACCAAATGAAAAATTTAGTATAGGTTGCAGAATGACATGTTTATGGATCCATTTTCGTCTTTATGGTCCTTCAACGTCTGTTAGGATTCATCTGTTGAATATCCAAAGTGGTGAAGGGTATCATATAGTCGGCCCCGTCCGACTTTACTACTTTCCTTACTTGTTTCTAAATGGTGCAGAAAACTCCAAATATTTGTCCGATTGAGAACATTTGCATAGCGTACAGAATTGGGTCCAGTTGTGGTCTGTGAAGTTTTGTTGAAATCGGTTCAAACTTAGATGTAGCTCCATACATAGTCTATATAGTCCGATTTTGATGTAAATGATGCAGCAAACACCCAATATTTGTCCGATTGAGGTAAAATTTTGCACCGAGTACTAAATTAAGTCCAGTTGGAGGTCTATGAAGTTTTGTTGAACTCGTAGATATAGCTCCATTATATACTCCAGTCCAATTTTATGTTAATGGTGCATCATAAATCCTGTTCCATTTGCACGATATTATGTTTAGCATATAGAATCGAGTCTTGAATGACGTATGTTAAGTTTTGTTGAAACCGGTTCAGATTTTTATATAGCCCGCATACATATTTTCGTCTAATTTCATGCACATGATGCACCGAGGATCCTATGTATGTTCGCTTTATATTAAATATTGCAGAGGGTATTAGATTAAAATCGAAATTTTTATACACTTCGCCACACTGTGGTACAGGGTATTATGTTTTTGTGCATATGTTTGTAACAGACAAAAGGAAACGAGACAGACCCATGGTTCCTTTTGAGAATATGCATAGAATCACTTTCTGAGTCGATTTATGCATGTCCGTCCGTCCGTTTTTTGATGTTAAATTGTAAACAAAGTACAGGTCGCATTTATCATCCGATTTGGAAGAAATTTGGCACAGCTCATTTATTTGGCCCAATGACGAACCCTATTGAAATTGGGAAAATCGTTTCAGATTTATATATAGCTCTCATATATATGTTCGTCCGATTTAATAAAAATGGTGCACTAAAGTTCTTATATATCTTTCGTACAATTTCAGGCGACGTCTGTTAGAAGACTATGTAGAATATACCCAAAGTGGTGAAGGGTATCACATAGTCGGCCCAGTTCGACTTTACTACTTTCCTTGCTGGTTTGAAATCGGTAATGTTGTACCAATTAACTTGAGTTTTTCCTGTTGGGACGAATTTGTGTACAACGTACCAAATTAGAGCTAAAATAACGCATATTGGACTTTGTAAAATATATTCAAATGTAGATATAACCCCTATATATTTTCGTCTGAGTTCATGCTATTTGTGCACGAAATAATAAAGGTTACTTCAAATTTCTATGAAAATCAAACATTTAATTTTGTTAGATTCTATTTCAACGGTCCTCCAAAGATGCTATGTCTGTTCTATCTTCAGGATATTGTACATGTGAGCATCCCTTGTATGTACCCAAAGTCGTGAAGGGTCCGATCCGACCCATCCGACTTTTGAACTTTCCTTACTGGGTTTTGCATGCCCATCCCATAAATGGGATCTCTGGCCCACAACGCGGCAATTTCTGCGAATTTGCAGAAAAATTTCAATACCCGCCCATGTCTTGAAATAGCTCCCACATCAATTTCCCGCCACATTTTGAGGATTCTCTGTACTGTTAGTCACCAAAGGGTCTGTAATTTGTCATTCTGAGGTTTTGGTGAACAATAAACTTCGTCGCAGAAAATGGGAAATAGAGGTTGAGGTCGTAGAAATTAGCCAATATAGGTATGTAGTCCCCATATAAAGATCTTGCTTCGTATTCGGCATACTGGCCAAATTTTCAAGAGTTAAGCTCGTATGTTGGGTTTTTGAATGATAAAAGTCCTTTTGTAGTTTATTTCTGACATATTACCACAGAGAAAAATTTAGACAACTACCGATAAGATTGTCATTATAAGTGAATTGTTTCTCTGATAAGTGAGTTTAAATATTCGATCCAGTACTGAAATTTTTCAAAAATATTAATTTTATAAATTTAAAACAAAAAGATAGATCAGAACTATGTATTTTGGTTTTAAATAATGTTGAAATAAGTCTTCAAAAATTGCATAAATGATTGCCCTCGCGATTTAATTACCTGCGAAAACAAGTGCAAGCAAAAATATCCCAACAATATGCAATTTGTAAATGTCGTTGCTACTGTTTTTATTTGAAGATAAAAAAATTAAATCTCGCTCGACTTTAAAAGGCCTTAACTGTTCAAAGTGTCAGACAAATGAAACATTTCATTATCAGAAAGAATTTCTTTTGATTGCATCACATGTGAGTTCTTCGAATCGCATCGCGTCCAAGTTCAACCCTCCCCACCTCACTAACATTGATCATTATGAGCATCATTGTCATCATCATCATCATCATCGCCACCACCGTCAGCTGAAAGTCAAGCAACGGCTGGATATCATCACATCACTCACACCAAGTGGGAGAGTTAAATAAATTAAATAAACTTATTTGATATTCTTATGGGTTTGTTGCTATTATTTTTCTCCTCTTTGTTGTTGTTGTTGTTGCTGCTGCTGCTTGTTGTGGTTATCATTTGTACATATGAAAATATTAACATTTATTTACACAACAACATCAACAACAACAATAAGAAAATAAATATTGAAAAGGTTATTGCCGACAGTGTCGACCATGTGTGATACCTTACGTTTATGGACTTGGGCGTTTGTGATCAACATAGATTCAAATCTCAAAATATTTAACTGACACTCGAGAAAGTGGTGTATATTCTTTAAAAGATACATAATGTTTAATTAATCGACTTGGAACGGACTCAGATATATTATAGACAGTGAATTGACTATAAGCTATATATTCTATTCCAGTGGCTAGCAAACACATTAAACATTGTTTGGCCAAATTGTTTTGACTACTGTAATTTTTTTTTCAAGACCCCTTGTATGAGAGTTATACCAAATATTGGTCCGATCTATCCAATTTTTTGTCAGTTGATTTATAGACCAATGAAGATGTAAATTGCTAATTTCTATTGAATTTGGTTAAATATTAACTATATTGTAGGCCAAAAATGGCGAAATTCTCAAGACCCATTATATGGGTTCGATCTATCCAATTCGATCTTGGTTCGATCTATTCAATTTTTTGTCAGTTGCAATTGTGCAAATTTTCATCCGCCTAAGATTCTGTTCAAAATTGTAATTGCCTCATCAAAATACCAGGTCCTTCCAACTATACAATTTTGGGGAGTTCGCTTCATAATTGTACCTTTCAAAGCCACTAGAAAATTGATAGTCCATTTCACGATATCATTACCAAAACTATTGATGTTGTCTTTGACCAGAACCAAACGAGCATAAAAATATTGCGAAAATTTTATGAACCAATGTTCATAAAATTTATTATAATGTACAGACCGACGGACACATATAACGTCAAAACGTTAATGGCTCCAACTGCTATGTAATGGTTTCAACTGGTTTTAGATGACGATTTCGAGGTTTTGCATACGTTAAAGCCTTTATTTTATCGTGATATGTAAATCGAACTGAAATCAGTATTCATTATTTATATAATTTATATCACAAGGCAGTAAAACAGCTGAGTATAAAGTTTCCTGTCAAATCATATTTTGAAATTGATGTGTTTTATATTTAAAGCCGAAACAATTAGTCTTCGCTCGGAATAAAAATTGACGTTAAACTTAAGTTTACTATATGAATTCGCTTACTGGCCTTGCTTGATACTATTTAAAAACATGTAAACAATTTTGAAATACTTCAAAAATAAATTGTTCTGATTGGTGGAATGAAATTCGCTTCATATTTGATATGTTATGGCGAATAAATTATAATTCGCCCTGTTAACTATTTTGACTTATTATGTTCCCAATTCGCCGATGTGGTTACCTTATATATCTACCTTGAATTAACTGATTTTCGACAGCATTGTAATATTGAATTGGCTAGTTCAGTATAAATTCAGTGGGTGATGTAGGGGATGACAGCTACCAAGCAACGGCTCTGAATGGATTTAACATGGCAAAGCCCAGGCTTTTCTTGGTCCCTATTTCATCTCAATTGTGAACACTGATCTCCCGCGCTGTCACCTGTGGTAACTATTTCCATAATCCATTAAAAGAGTGAGCTGATATGTGCCGCGAGTTCACCCATAAGAAGTATAAACCTGTAAGGAAAGTACTAAAGTCGGACTGGGCCGACTATATAATACCTTTCACCACTTTTGTATATTCTACAAAATCACCTAAAAGACTTTTCGGAAAAACATTGACATAAAGTTGAACGAAAGATATATAAGAACTTTGGTGCACCATTTACCTTAAATCGGACGAAAATATATGGAAGCTATATCTAAATCTGAACCGATTTTCACGAAACTTAGTACACATAATTATAGACTCAATTTAGTACGCTATGCAAAACTTCTGGTAAATGGAAAGATATTTGGGACTTTGGCGGCCCATTTACCTTACATCGGATGAAAATATATATATTGGAGCTATATCTAAATCTGAACCGATTTTGAAACTTCGCACACATCATTATAGACTCCATTTAGTACTCTATGCCAAATCGAAAGATATTTAGGGGCTTTGGTGCACCATTTACCTTAAATCGGAAGAAAATATATATGGGAGCTATATCTAAATCTGAACCGATATTTAGGGACTTTGGTGCTCCATTTACCTTAAATCGGACGAAAACATATATGGGAGCTATATTTAAATCTGAAATTCAATAGGGTTCGTCCTTGGGCCAAATAAGTGACTTGTACCAAATTTCATCCAAATCGGATGATAAATGCGACCTGTACTTTGTTTACAATTTAACATCAACAGACGGGCGGACGGACGGACATGCATAAATCGACTCAGAAAGTGATTCTATGCATATTCTTAAATGGAACCATGTATCTATCTCGTTTCCTTTTGCCTGTTGCAAACACATGCACAAAGACATAATAGCCTGTACCACAGTGTGGTGAAGGGTATAAAAAATTGATTGAGGCTTCGGGTTAGTTACCCAAACTCGGAAAACCCCTCTTACTATGAAAAAGCAACGAAAAAAAACAAACCCCCTCCACCAATGTTGACGACCCCCGCAAACGTATAAAGGACCACGATCTGCGAATCTGCACTTGGAATGTGCGCTCGTTGTACAAAACAGGCGCCGTTTTTGCCTCGTCTCCAGATTCACTCCAGTAGATGAGACATTACAATTCTGCTAGGAGATTTTAATACAGAAATCGGAAGGGAAAATATTTTTGGCCCCACCGTCAGAAAATTCAGCCTCCATGAAGAAACATCCGACAACGGCATGAGGTTGATTGACTTCGCGACAGCAAAAACATGGTAGTTAACAGCACCAGATTCAACGTTCGATCGATACGAGGAGCGAATATCGATTCGGACCATTACCTTGTGACAGCCAAGGTTCGCACCCGTCTTAATGTAGCAGCAAAGGTGCGATCTAATGTAACACGGAATCTCGACGTCGAAAGCTGCAAACACAACAGATTGCGGAAGCATACTCCGCTCAACTTAGCCTTTTGCTTGACGAAAACACTCCTTGTCCCGATAATAATATAGAAGCACAATGACAAAAAATTACCCACTCCCTACAAACTGCAGGCAAAGCAACACTTGGGTACCAAAAACCACCATCAAGAAACCCGTGGTACGAAGAGGATATGTGCCAACTATACAGGAACAAGTCTCCTTCTCATCACATATAAAGTGCTATCCAGTGTGCTGTGTGAACGACTGTAGCCAATGATCAATGACATTATTGGACCATACCAATGCTGCTTCAGGCCTGGCAAAGCCAACCTTGATCAGAATTCCACTCTGCGCCAGAACCTGGTAAAAACCCACGAAAAACACATCGACACATTCTACCTATTCGTCGACTATAAAGCCGCATTCGACACCCCTATTCGTTCAGAGGTATTTGAAGCAATGTGTGCGTTTGGCATTCCTGCAAAATTAACACGGCTATGCAGGATAACTTTAACTGGTACAATGTTAGCAGTTAAAGTAGGAAAATGTCATACAATGTGCAAATGTGAAGAGAAATAACACTCTCTACACCAAACAGCATATGTTACTCGCCTACGCCGACGACATCGACATAATGGGTCGAGCATTGCGAGCGGTAACAGCCACCTTTGAACGAATTGAGAAGGAGTCTGCTAAAGTGGGACTGACAGTAAACGGCGAGAAGACCAAGCTGATGGTATCAACGCGCAAGACGTCCAGTAGACTCGGACCCACTGTGGAACTGGAGAACTACAATTTTATATACCTCGGTACTGCCATAAACAAAACTAATAACATCAGCTTCGACAGACCAAACTCACACTCTATAAGACGCTGATATTACCCGTGCTGTTGTATGGATCTGAAACATGTTGAGGCAGCTCTTAGAGTGTTTGAGAGAAAAATTCTCCGGAATATCTATGGGCCGATCTGCATCGATGGTGAATATCGCCGTCGAATAAAGCATGTTGGCTAGGCCATCTTGTGAGAATGGATGAAGATTCCCCAGCTAAAAAGGCATATAAAGGGAGCCAAGTGATGGTTTACGCAGAAGGGGAAGGCCATAAATATAGAAATAGATAATAAATAATTAGATGAATATGATTCGAAGTGGATCAATTTAGTTTCACACAATACCCAAAACAAATAGCGAGCATATAAGACTATAGGGTACTCAATAAAAATAATAACAAAGAAAAACTCACCTGATACCACGGAACGCATACTGCTATTACGATCGTTACGCGGACGCAAACCAATTCCCAAAGTGGAGGGCGGTGTGGATAATGATGATGAAGCAGCAGCTGTCGCACCAGTTAACGACGGCGGAATACTATTAAATATAGCCGAGGCAGGTCTCACAGCATGTGAAGATGGACTACTGGACTTAAGCTGTGATGGGAATGGTGGCGGTGACAGTGACACTGATTGTTGCTGGTGTCGTTGTTGCTGTGGTGAGGGGTTTGTCACCGTTGTTGCCGTCACACCGCCAGTGCTCGTTAATGGCTGTGTTGAGTTGATGCCCGAGTAAATTGAACTGATTGCTGGCATTTGGTATGAATATAATGCATCTAATGTAGATGATGGGGCAACGGATTTGGCTGCTGCTGCCGCCGCCGCTGCAGATGTTGTTCCCGTGCCTGTGTTTGTTGTTGTTGTTGCTGTTTCGCTGACGGCATTATCCGAGTCATAGTCTTCAATTGTAAATTTTACACTTGGGTTGACACTGGCTGATGGATGGTGGCTGCCGTCGCCGCCACTAGTACTACTGGCCCCAGTAGTAGTCGTAGTACTGGCAGTTCCACGAGTATTTACCTCGGTTGTTGTCTGCGTCGCATGATAACTAACATCCGACCGAGGCATTGACGGTGATACTGAGCCCCTGTTCGTTAATAGGGGATGCTGTGTGGCACGGGCAGCCAATGTTTGTGTGGGGGTTGGTGGTGCGGCCAAACTTAAATTCGTCGGAGAACGCAATGGTAATTTTTGTAAAGCTGTCAGCGACGATGTCGATGTGGTTGAGGGGAATTTTGGTTGTTGACCCAGGGCGGGTGATGTGGCTGGTATTATGATGAATTTATGTGAACGTACCGAGGGTGTACGAATGAGGCGTGTTTGATCGTCGACATCGGATCCCTCCGCGCCACTATCGTATAGCCAGCTGTGGCGAAAATTTACCGAGCCCTGTTTGCCAATGCTGGCCAGTGGGGTCGGTGGTGAACTGGCTAAGTTCATAGTTAGGTTGGTCGGTGAGGAGACCGTTTTTGATAGGGTTGCAGATGGCGATGGTGTTGTGGCAGCATTGCTGTTGTTGGTGGGTTGTTCGCTAGGATTTGTTGCCATGTTGGTTTGTATTTTGTTAAAGTTTTTTTTTTGGTTTAAATAAATCGTTTCGTTTAGAATATTTTATTGTTCATTTTGTATCTGAAAGTAAAAAAGATAAAAGCTCAAAATTTCGATCACTCTTCAGTAAACCCGTGTACAAAATTTATTGAATCGAAAAACAAAATATTCATTAATTGTTTAGTATTTCAACATTTTCATTTGTTTGTAGATCACTTTCTTCTAATCATCACTAGTTTTGAGTCGAATCGAAAGAAGCAGCTCACACATAAGTTGTTAATTACATTTTAAATTGTTCTAGTTTTTGGTTTTCGTGTTTGGGTTTTGTTATTTTTTTTCTTATTTCGTTGACATGACTATATTTTATTTTTGAATGAATGTATGACACATTTATCCGTTTCGCGTTTTTCTTGCATCGCTGTATATTATGTCTGGCGACTATCTTGACCTTTTTCATTTTTTTGTCATTTAAATTAAATTTTGTGTCTTCTTCATCGTCGCTATTCATTAATTGATCGCATTAATTTAATATATATTTACATATGAATGCACTTGAAAAGTTCTAATAAAATTTATCTGGAAATTTTCTGAACGAATTATTTCATTAATTTTGTAATATACATGGGTTTTGAACTATGTAAAATATTATTCAGTTTTAAATTTAAATTTATTGCAATTCTATGAAGGGGATTTAATAAGCAATATTTTATGCATGGAATTTATTCAGCAACATGTTTAAATGACGTTCTTATCAGATGATTATGAATGATTATATAGCTGACATCGAGTCTGAAATTCGTATTCAGTCGATCTAGCCATGTGTGTCCGTCCGTATATCCATTATAAATTGTAAACGCGATACAGGCCCAGTTATGGATTAACCTTCACGAAATTTTGCATGCAGGTCCCGTTCTGGCCAAAGAAGACCCCTTTTGTTTTTGGTAATGATCGGTTAATCGGATGAAATTGACCAAACACTCTATTTCTGTTGGTTTTTCTGCTCTCTCGAGATGCTTTAAGATGCTGACCATAGAATAAGCATGGCTGCTTTTATGAAGATCAGTCAATTTTGAGCGGATTAAATGGTCCCAAAATTTTGTGTGAAAAATTAGAAAAATGATGTAAGATTGTTGTATGTACTTGGATGTGGGGTTATACGTAAATATGTAAGGGGAACTATAATTTTTTGATATTGTTTACAATTACCATTACTACACTAGTGGGCTGAAATGTAACGTTGATGGCCAGAAAATTTTGCATGGGGTTCCTGTTATGGTAAATAATGACGCCTGATGATATTTCATGGGTGAAATGGAACGAAAGCGTAATGTTTGTCAGATAATCTAGTCGCTCTAGGCGTCGCAATTATAAGTTATCGCAAAATTTCAATGGAGAAGACGATCGGGCCTTAGCAAATATCGCGAAATATTACCCAGGCTCGGAATATAGATTCGTAGAAACGTAGTGACCCGTTGTAGATGTGTAGGGTATCATATGGTCGGCCCCGTCCAAGTATACTGCTCAGCTCACTGGTTTCTTCTTTTACTAATTGAAAAGAAACCTCCTTCGCAAAAATGGAGAATTCAGACAAGGTGACAGTTTGTCGTGTCTTCTTCTTAACATCCTGCTGTAAAAGGTCATACGAGACGCAAGAGTGAACAGAAATGGCACTCTGTACACCAAACAACACATATTACTCGCCTACGCCGATTACGTCGATATATAATTTGAACAAATTGAGAAGGTGTCTGCCAAAGTGGGTCTGGCAGCAAATGGCGAGAAGACCAAGCCGATGATATAAATGCACTAGACGTCCAGTAGACTCGGACCAACTGTGGAACTTGAGAACTACAGCTTTGATGTAGTTAAACATTTTATATAGCTTTTATATACGCCATAAATAAAACTAATGACATCAGTTTTGAAATTCGGAGAAGGATAGTGTTGGCCAATAGATGCTACTATGATCTAAATAAGCAGTTCGGAAACAAGACTACATCCCGCCAGACCAAACTAAAACTTTACAAGACGCTGATATTATTCGTGTTGTTATATGGATCAGAAGCATGGGTACTTGAGCAAGCAGATGAGGCAGCTCTTGGGGTGTTTGAGAGAAGAATTCTCCGAAAGATATACGGGCCGATCTGTGTCGACGGTTAATATCGGCGTCGAACGAACCACGAGCTTTACAATTTATACGTGGATATCGACATAGTCAGTCGTATTGAGCTGCAGCGACTACGGTGGCTAGGCCATGTTGTGCGAATGAATGAGAATGTACCAGCTGAAGGGGAAGACCATGAATTAGATGGAAAGACCAAGTATAAGACAACATCTCGGAACGTGGTCTTTCAAATTGGAGGAGATTCGCACAAAATCAATGCGCTTGGAAATCTTTTTTAAGCTCGGCTTATGGAACAACCGTTCTGTAACAAGAAAACATAGTATCACTTTCTAAGTCGATTTATGCATATCCGTCCGTCCGACTTTGCATGTTAAATTGTAAACATAGTACAGATCGCATTTATGATTCGAATTCGATGAAGTTTGGCACAGCTCATTTTTTGACCCAAACACGAACCCTATTGAAAATGATAAATATTGGTTCAGTTTTAGATATAGCTCCCAAATATATTTTCGTCCGATTTTATGCAAACGGTACACAAAAGTTCCTATATATCGATTTGCACGAAATTTGTCATAGCGTACTTTATTGAGTCTAGTATGATGTGTGTTATGTTTCGTGAAAATCGGTTCCGATTTAGATATTTTGGTACGATTTTAGATAAATGGTGCACCAAACTCCTAATGTTTGTTCGATTGACATGAAATTTTGAAAAACGTATCAAATTGAGACTAGAATGACGTTATTGCGGTTTGTTTGAACTGGTGCAGTAGCAGACGTAACGTCCATATATATTTTGAACGGGTGTCTGATTAATATTACGTTTATAACAGAGCGGCATATAAAATAGCGTGTATCAAGTGTGCTGTAAATCGATTTCCATACAATTGTCCCATTGCACGCAAACAACTCTAAATCTGATCGAATGAAATTAAATGTAATGTTCTTTCGAGGGAACATGGACATGAAATTGTTAAGATACATATCGTTAGCTAAAATGCAAAAAGGTGTAACTAACAAAAGAATAATTGTGTAAGAGAAGCAAAAAACTGTTTTGAATGAAAACTATAAACATGTCATGTGAAATGAAAAAGTATGCCCGGCAGGGTGATATTGCATATGACGAATAATAGGCTATATATTTTTTTAACAAATTTAGTTATTTAGTTTAATGGCAGTCATAACAATTAAGTAAAAATTTAAATTTTTTGTTAGTTACGCCTTTTTGCATTTATCAAATAAACCCTCTTGTAGTTACGTATTTTTGTTTTTTGTTAATAGAAGCATCTTTTTTTACCGCAGACGTGTAAAACTTTGTCAAAACATATAGTTTATTGACATTCGCAATATTCATTCAAAAAGTCAATTACGACTTTTTGCATTTTAGCTGACGATATGTTAAATATACCCAAAGTTGTGGAGGGTTTCATATAGTCGGCCTAGTCCAACTTTACTGCTTTCCCTACTGGTTATACCCTTCACCGCACTGTGGTACAGGGTATTATGTCTTTGTGCTTATATTTGTAAAAATAATCGGGATAGATCCATGGTTACTTTTGAGAATATGCATAGAATCACTTTCTGAGTCGATTTATGCATGTCCGTTTGTCCGTCCGTCCGTCTGTCCATATTAAATTGTAAACAAAGTGCAGGTCGCATTTATTATCCGAATTGGATGAAATTTGGCACAAGTCACTTATTTGGTCCAAGGACGAACCCTATTGAAATTGGGAAAAAATCGGTTCAGATTTAGATATAGCTCCCATATATATTCTCGTCCGATTTAAGGTAAATGGTGTACCAAAGTCCCTTAATATCATTCGATTTGCACGAAATTTGGCACAGCGTAACGAATTAGGTATAGAATGATGTGTGCTGATTTTCGTGAAAATCGGTTCAGATTTAGATATAGCTCCCATATATATTCTCGTCCGATTTAAGGTAAATGGTGTACCAAAGTCCCTTAATATCATTCGATTTGCACGAAATTTGGCACAGCGTAACGAATTAGGTATAGAATGATGTGTGCTGATTTTCGTGAAAATCGGTTCAGATTTAGATGTAGCTCTCATATATATTTTCGTCCGATTTAAGGTAGATGGTGTACCAAATCCCCTTAATATATTTCGATTTGCACGAAATTTTGGAACAGCGTAATGAATTAGGTCTAGAATGATGTGTGCTAAGTTTCGTGAAAATCGGTTCAGATTTAGATATAGCTCCCATATATATTTTCGTCCGATTTGACGTAGATGGTGTACCAAATACCCTTAATATCTTTCGATTTGCACGAAATTTGGTACAGCATGATGAATTAGGCCCAGAACGATGTGTGCTAAGTTTCGTGAAAATCGGTTCAGATTTAGATACAGCTTACGTATATAGTTTCGTCCGATTTTATGTAAATGGTGCACCAAAGTCCCTTTCGATTTGCAAGCACAGGCTACTGAATTAAGCCCAGAATTACGTGTGCCAAGTTTCGTGAAAATCGGTTCAGATTTAGATATAGCTCCCACATATAGATTATATTTTTAACAACGCGGCGTACCGAATAGCGTGTATTTGCATTTTGCTATAAATCGTTTCCCATAAATTTTCCCCATGTTACGCAGACGGCTCTAAATCTGCTGGAATGAAATTAAAGCTAGGATAGGTTGGAGAAAGAGGGAACATAGACATTCAATTGTTAGGACATATATGTACAATATACCCAAAGTGGTGAAGTGTATCATATAGTCGGCCCAGTCCGACTTTACTACTTGCCTTACTGGTTTTTATATTAACATAGTTAAGGCATTTGGTTCGCGTATTGTCCCCATATAACCTTACTCCGTCATAGTATGGAGAATATTATTTTTATTAAATTATCTGCCTTTCAAGCTGGCACACAATAACAAGGGTGCGTTGGGATACAAAAGGAAAAAATGTGGAAGGCAATGAAATATTCAATATTTTTGGGTGCGGATTTGATGCAAAATTTCGATTTTAATTAAGCTATATATAACGTATTATATTTACAGAACCTACATTACCAAGACGAGGTCTATCTGTCCACACCATATGGTACCTCTCTCACAAGAGGTCAAAACTTTGAAAATTTATGGAGAACCAAACAACACAACATCATGTTCAAAGATGGACTATTTCGGGTTATAAATCTTTCGGTTTATAATAAAAAAGACTTGTCTTACTGATTTTAACCTATTTAAAGAATCAGAATCGATTATATTGAGAACATTTTCAAATATTCACGATAAACCTTACTTATTAAACAGATACCTAATGAATGCGATAATATTTCTTTACGATTCAGAAGCATTTTGTTATGCATTTAAATAAATGCGGTTTAACATCTGTGACAGAATATACGATGAGCTACCATTTCCTAAAATTGCATTCGCACGCTGACATATTAGTGAAATATTTATTACTATGCACTTTTAGAATATATTTGTACCCGCTTGCACAATGGATCTAATAAAGAACTAAGTATACATTAATTACCAAATAACCACAATGAAAATGGTAATACAAATTCTTTGAGAATTTTTTATTTTTAAAAATTAACAAAAAAATAGTTTTATGACCCTTCGATTTATAAATTAAAGCAATGTTGTGCCAACCTTAGTTTGGTGAGCGTAACTGAGAATTCATCAGCATTCATCATTACATAGGAGAAGAGAATAAATGAGAATGCATTTTTACGCTAACGTATGATTTTTTTTGAAGTTTTGAGCATCACTGAATAAAAGATAGTGGAGATTCTTAAGTGTATTCGAAAAGAATCACTTATACTCAGTTTTAATGAATGAACAGACATTAGTAATATGCTGCACATTGCCACTTTTTGCATAATCAGCGGTTTTTTGTATTGTTAATTTGTTTCTTATAGCTTTGTGTATTTTTTGTTGTTGTAATTTGATTAGGTTTCATTTGAAGTAAATGAGTTCTTGTTTTACAGCCAGCATTTTATTTACGTCACATAGGAAGTAATTGTATTCGTTATTTTTTTGAATAATGTTTCCTTAGCGGCATAAATTTGTTAAGGTGTTCGTTTTTTTTTAGCAACAGGTGGGGTGCTGTAATGCTGAGCTATTAGAAATTAGAGAAATTGTTTTCGAAACAACTTTTGAAAATATGCATATTTGTTTGTTGATAATTCTCTATGGTGCTAATAGTATAAAGAATTTTTCTTCAAGTTATATTTAGAATGGAATTTATGGCAATTGTACATACTTTTAGCTGTTATAATAGACAGACAGACTGGGGGTTAATCTGGCCTAAAAGAAAATCGATGTAATGTATACATATATTCTTGATCAGAATAAAATACTATGCCGATTTAGCAATGTCCGTATGTCAGTCCTACTTCGGCCTCATATAAGTGTACCTCCCACTTTTAAACGATATTTAACCCTTTGTGGCCCAATGTTGCCCATAGGCAACAAAATATTTTAGAGCTTATATTTAATACGCGGCAAGTAAATGTATATTTTTTGGATAGCATGTGTTAAGAGCTGATTATGGACGACACATATCAAAAGAAAAATAAAAAATCAAATTGTTGGTCAATTATTGAAATTTAATTAGGTACGACCCTAAAGCATACGTAATTTCCAAATTGATTAATGGAAATAGGTATTCTGTCACAAACCTAATAGTTTTGGGTGGGTTTTCGACGTTTCTGGATATGTATGTCATTTACGTCACTGTTTCTGACGGATCATCTCTGGGTACCCATGAACGTGGGTCAATATTAAACATTTTTAGTATGGATATGTGTTATTAAATGAGAACCCAAAATACCAAATTAAAGTCAATTCGGTGAAAATTGTGTCCCTAGAATCCCTAAAGCTGGGAAGTATCGTTATATGGGGACTACCCTGAAACTTGGGTCAATATTAATGTGTGTTATTCAATGCGAACCCAAAATATCAAGTAACAGCTAGTTTGGTTTGAAAACTTATCCAAAATCCCCAAAATATTGGGGTCTACCCTGGAACTTGTGTTAATATTATTAATTTTTGGTACGGACTATGAGAACCCAAAAAACCAAATTACAGCCAATTCTATTGAAAAACTTGTCCAAAATCGTGAAGATCCGCACATTATTAGTAGAGAGATTTCATAGCAAATGCTAAATAGCAGTTATTTGATAACTTTGATTTGATTTGATAACTCCCCAAAATACCGACTTTTTGCTACCCGAAAAAGTGGCGCGATATTCATATTTTTTAGTGAAAATATTTTGTATCCAAAAGAAAACAATGCACTAAATTTAGTCGAAACCCCCAGATTTGGTCGAAGAACTTTTCAAAACACCAAAATGCCGACAATTTGGAGTGGGTACCTTTATATGGGGGCTATGCCTAAGCGTGGTCCGATATAGCCAATTTTCGAACTTAACCTGCTTGCAGACAAAATACAACTCTATGCACAATTTTACCAATTTATTTCAATTCGTTTAGAGGCTAGAGTGATTACCACAGACGGACATGCTTAATTTTACGCTGATCAAGAATATTCTTTATAGGGTCGGAAATTATTATTTCGATGAGTTACAAACGGAAAGACGGACGTCTAGAACTTCTTCTATAGTGGAATGTATGAAATACATTCAATAAAAATTGTTATATGTTTAGTGTACACGTTTCAAATATATATTCCGTGTCGCATTATTAAGTTTTTAATGATCCTACTAAAGTATATGCGGATCAGTTTATTCGTTTTCAGCTACAGTGGGCACCGCAAATTGGTGTATACCTAAATACATCTAAGTATTTAGTATCTAATAAACATATTTGCAAACGATTTCCAACATAAGGTGGAATTTGTCATTCTGGTTGCAACGTCTTAAAATATTCGATGGAGACCACACAAAGTTAAATGTCGATTTAGCCTGTCCATCAATCTGTTGAAATCATAGATATCGTAATTTTTAAGATAGAGCTGCAAATTTGCACATATATTGATACTACTAATAGGATGTTCGATAATGAAAATGGGATATATCGGTCAATGTGTTGCTATAGACCGCATATAACGGTCCGATCTATTTATGATTTTTTTTTTTCGTTTTAGTCGCATTTTCCAACCGAAAGGGCTGTATTTGGCATCACAGATCCATGGAGGACGAACATAATTTTTTTTTCGCAAAAAAGGAATTTCGTTTGTAACATATTGAGTCAAAGTAAAATTCTGAGATAACTTTCGCCCTTTTCTTGAATTGCACTGTAGTTTTAGTTCGACTTTTTGATTGTCTCTATATAAAGTTTCTACCGATTTAATATATTTTATAAGATTAATCTATTTCCATAAACAACATTTTTGGGCTTATATTTCGTAATGACTTCCTTAATTCAATAGTGCTGATTATTAGTATATCATATAACTTTTTATTAAAATAGACCCTCTCTATATTTCGTCAGAAGAGAGCATTTTTTTTAGAAAAACAAAACACGTATATTTTATAGAAATAATTTTGATGAATTATTGTAGTGTTAAATCGTTTTCTATTCACTTCACTTTACAATCAATGTAACATAAGTATTCCTCTGTCCACTTTCATTTATGTTTCAATCATTTTGTTGCCGGACATTAAATAATTAATGCATTTATTTTAGCTCATCACAAAACTTTGCTTAATATATTATCATTATTATTTTTTGCCAGGACATTTATTTATTTGTATAAATATCTCTTTCAAATCCTCACAACACTTTTGTTTATTATTTGTTTTAATTATTTTTTATTTCGTATCACTTTATTACCGATGCCGTTGATATTTTTACGAAACGTGTTGTTGCACGCGCTGTCAAATGTCAACTGATCTCCAATAATACGATATGAAAATATCGTTTACACAAAATTTGTTATTATTTGTTGCTGCTGTTTTGCGTTTTTTGTTGCTGTTGTTGTTGTTTTCATTCTCGTTCTCGTTGAAAATGCGCCCAGATAAAACAGCAACAATCATAATTCACTGTCGTGTAGATACTTTTATTTACTTTCTCGCGATTGTCATTGTAACTGCTCGAATCGGCTACTCAACTACTCGTACTAAAACATTCTGCATATCTCGCCAGTTCTGACGAGATAATACAGTGAATCGGTGAGTGTAAAAAATCGCATTGCAATTAAGGGCGAATATTGCAATGCATTAAAAAGTCAATAACTTCGCTTTGTAATTTCAGGTTTATTTTTCCATTTTGATTTTGGAAATGAAAATTCCATATGAGGATGAAAATCCTTGGAGAGTATATTAAGAACGCAGAAGGAAATATTCGCAATATGTCAAGTTTTCGAGTTATGACCTGTTGTATGTTTTGTTTGTAACTCTAATGTTCATGAAGAAAAAAAGAACGATATGTTAAAACCAGAAAGGAAAGTATTAAAGTCGGACCGGGCCGACTATATGATACCCTTCACCACTATGGGTATATTCAACAGATGAATCCTAACAGACGTCGCATTTTTAAAGGACAAGTAAGAAGAAATTGGATCCATAAACATGTCATTCTGCAACCTGTACTATTTTTTTCTTTTGGTCAGATATATAAGCTATATCTAAATATGAACCGATTTTCAGGAAACTTAACACACATCATTCCAGGCTTAATTCATTACGCTATGCCAAATTTCGTGCAAATCGAAAGATACATAGGGACTTTGGTGCACCATTTGTCTTAAATCGGACGAATATATATATATGTGAGCTATATCCAAATCCGAACCTATTTTCAGGAAACTTAACACATCATTCTAGACCTAATTCATTACGCGGTGCCAAATTTCGTGCAAATCGAAAGATATATAGGGGCTTTGATGTACAATTTACATTAAATCGGACGAAAATATATATGAGAGCTATATCTAAATCTGAACCGATTTTTCCCAATTTCAATAGGGTTCGCCCTTGGGCCAAATAAGTGACCTGTGACAAATTTCATTCAAATCGGATAATAAATGCGACCTGTACTTTGTTCACAAAAATACATGGACGGACGGACTTGCGTAAATCGACTCAGAAAGTAATTCTATGCATATTTTCAAAAGGAACCAAAGCCTGTTACAAACATATGCACAAAGATATAATACCCTGTACCACAGTGCATTAAAGGGTATACAAAATATATTCCTCATTAATAACTTCCAACAGCCGCAAACAGGGATATAAAGCCTTTTCTTCGTAAACATTAGAGGTGCAAGTAAAAATGCATCATGTCGTAACATAATAACTTGACCTATGGCGAGTTTGTCCTTCTGGGTTCCTTATATATTCCCCAACGGCTTTCATACCACAAGGATTTTTTTCACCAACCAGAACATGGCTTCGATTTTGTGTCGCAGTGATAATTGGTACACTATTTTTTTAGAACAGGCCAAAGTTGTGGACCAATTGCAATTTTGTAACCAGGTTCAATTGTGGTCGAAGACGACGTCTAATGATGGGCTAATATTAAGAAGATTAAATAGCCAACAAGTTTGGCATGAAAATTACAAAATCTACATATTAAAAAAAATTTAAAAACCAGTAAGGAAAGTAGTAAAGTCGGACGGGGTCGACTATATGATACCCTTCACAACTATGGGTATATTAAACAGAACAATTAACATGAAATTGGATGAACTAAAATATGTGATATTTATCTAAATGTGAATCAACTTAGATCAATCTATAAGCATGTCATTTGTTTGTTACAATGGACATATGTTGGGCCGTTGGGCTATGTCTGTACTTTTAGAAAACGCAACTACGTTATTCTATGCTCAATTTTGTACGTTGTGCAAAATTTCATGTCAATCTGACAAACGCCATTTGCATCGTTTACTTAAAATCGGACGAAAATATATGTGGAATCTATATCCAAATATGAACCGATTTCAACGAAACTTGTCACAGATTGGGTTATACTAATTTCAGTATGTTTTGTTCCTATCAACCATATATTGGTTCCTTGGTGCGTCAATTACTTAAAACCAATCGATCTATGCAATATTAGAACTTTGGTACATTATTTACATTAAATCTGACGGAAATATATATATATATATTTACCTTAAATCGGACGAAAATATATAAGGGAGCTATATCTAAATCTGAACCGATTTTTCCCAATTTCAATAGGGTTGGGCCAAATAAGTGAACTGTGCCAAATGTCATCCAAATCGGATCATAAATGCGACCTGTATTTTGTTCACAAAAATACATGGACGGACGGACATGCGTAAATCGACTCAGAAAGTGATTCTATGCATATTCTCAAAAGGAACTATGGGTCCAAAATGTCTCTGCACTCGGAAAGGTCAAAATATAATTTTCTGCGAAAATGCCAATTAAATGGACATAATATAAAGTTTATGGTATCAAGGTATATTAAGGTATTTCGGGATGACTAATTTAGGGTATATTCTAGAATAAGGTGGAATATATCCTAAAGTGAAAATGTATATATGATAGGGTGATTACAATTTAACAAAACCGGCAGAAATCCTTATATAGGAGCTATGTCAAAACATAAATCTTCATTGTAAGATGTATGCTAGAAGTTCATAAATTTCTAAGAAATTCAACAAAGACCATTAATGGACTGGTTTTTCATAAGGAAGTTTATATCAAAACATGAATCTATATTGGAAAATTTCTGTGATTAAAGGGATACCCTCCCCCATTCTGGTTTTCAAAAAATTGAATTTTGGTTTTCTATTTCATTCGAACCTACACTAATTCAAGAATGCCTTTTTACAATTTAAAGTGAAAATTTCAACAACTTTTGAAGATATAGCCGATTTATTGTGTAAGCATCAATCGATGGCAGAAGTGCTTCTCAAACCAGATGGCGGATACGATAACTCAATTAATAATCCAATCCGTTCCAAATTTTAACACGTTATAAAATTTCATATATCCGCAATTTTCTCAATTTTTGTGCGATGTTAATAATCCTAGTTCATACAAGAGCCAGACGTGCACTCTATCGAATACCCTTGGAACTTTGGAATATTAAATATTTTTTTTTTTTTGAAATGCCAAAAACAACTCCAAAATAATAACAAAATGATGTGAAATAATTTTTATACCTTCCACCATAGCATGGAGGGTATATTAAGTTTATTCCGTTTGTAACTCATCGAAATTATCATTTAATATAACGGAACCCTCAAAATTCGGTATTAAGAGGATTTTCAACACCCGACCGAATTGGCTGTAATTTGCTATATTAGGTTCTCATTGAATATCACTAAACCTTATTAATATTGACCCAAGTTTCATGGCAGCCCCCAAATCCCCCAATATTCGGGGATTTGGGACACGTTTTTCAACCGAGTTCACTGTAATTTAGTATTTTGGGGTTCTTATTTTATAAAAAATATTAATATTGAATCAAGTCTTAGGGTAGCCTCCATATAACGGTATCCCCCAAAGTGGGTATTTTGGGAACGTTTTTCAACCGAATTGTATTCGCATAGAATCACTTTTTAAGTCGATTTATGCATGTCCGTCCGTCCGTCTGTCTGTCTGTGCATGTTAAATTGTAAACAAAGTACAGGTCGCATTTATTATCCGAATTGGATGAAATTTGGCATACATCACTTATTTGGCCCAAGGACGAACCCTATTGAAATTGGGAAAAATCGGTTCAGATTTAGATATAGCTCCCATATATATTTTCGTCCGATTTAAGGTAAATGGTCTCTAAATATCTTTCGATTTGCACGAAATTTGGCACAGCGTACTGAATTAAGCTTAGAATGATGTGTGCTAAGTTTCATGAAAATCGGTTCAAATTTATAAATAGCTCCCATATATATTTTCGTCCTATTTAAGGTAAATGGTGCACCAATGTCCAAAAATATCTTTCGATTTGCACGAAATTTGGTACAGCGTACTGAATAAAGTCTACAATGATGTGTGTTAAATTTCGTGAAAATCGGTTAAGATTTAGATATAGCTCCAATATACATTTTCATCCGATTTTAGGTAAATGGTGCACCAGAGTCTCTATATATCTTTCGTAATGAATTTAGTATAACCTATAAGTTAGATATAAATGCTGCACCGAATTCCCCAGGTGGGTCCGATTGTCACAAAATTTTGCACAACTTATAGAAATTGTTATGAGATAACGTGTAGCAAGTTTTGTTGAAATTAACTCAGATTTAGATATAGTTCCTATCAGCAACGTACACAGGATTTTATTTCGGGGGGAGCCCGGTAGTACAAAATGAAGAAAAATCGCTGTTGCAAACATAAATTTACTGTGAAAAAAAATCATTTCTGTGGGAGGCTGGGTCCCCCGGGCCGCCCCCTGCTTACGTCCCTGGTTCCTATATATAGTTTCGTCAGATTTTAAGTAAAATGAGCACCAAAGACCCACTGTTATATAGTTTATATAACCTAGCATGTGGAAAGTGTTATTGAAATCGGTTTAAATTTGGATAGAGCTACCATATATATTTTCTCCCGATTTTAAGTAAATAATGCACCAAGAACTCAAAATGTGGCCGATATTCAGTGACAAGTTTCGATGAAATCGGCTTAGATTTCGATATAGCTTTTATAAATATTTTCGTCCGATTTAAAGAAAATGGTGCACCAAACTCCTCATGTTTATGAGATATGTATCCAAATAATCAACAGGTATCCGACTGATATATGCTTTAATTATTTTACATAATTTTGTGCCATTGTAAGAAGCAACTCTATATCTGAACAAATGAAAAATTTAGTACAGTTTGCAGAAAGATATGTTTATCGGTCCAATTTAATTTTACTAATCCTTAAAAATGCGACGTCTGTTAAGATTCATCTGTTGAATATACCCAATGTGGTGATGGGTATCATATAGTCGGCCCCGTCCGATTTTACTACTTTCCTTGCTGATTCCTTTTCTCCTAGATCGGAGCGGTTTTGAGTTTTTTATACCCTCAGCCTTATGAGGGTATATACATTTAGATACGGTAAAAATATGCCTCATCGAAATATTGGTTTTAGACCCCATGTCCGCTTCCGTACAATTGGGAGTCGAATTACAAATATCAGTCCGTCCGCCTGTCTGTCTGGCCGGCTGATGCGCACGATAACTCTTGCAGGTTGCAACCGATCTCGTCCAAAGTTTGCACATCGTAATATTTCTTCCAAATTTAGTTGAATTTCGGAGATGGGGACCACTTCTTCTGGTACCTCCCCCACAAAATGGTCAAAATTGTGCTAAAAATAAAATTTATAATATCACGTGAACGGACCTTAACTAAGCCTAGATAAGATGATGGGACCCATTGGTCCACTCCTTCTGGTACCTCCCCCACAAATGGTAAACATTTTAAATATTTATAAATCGTATATCAGGCGAATGGAATGTCCGATTGGAGACAAACTTTGCACAACCTATTATCTTTGGTTGTGCTATATCAATGATATAGGCTTGGCTATATCAAGTCCGAAGATAGGACCAAGTCGTCCACTCCTTCCGGTACCTCCATCACAAATTTAATTGAAGTGAATTGAATAACGGATTTGATCAACATTAAATGCGAAACCTCTTTGATAAAGATAATAATAAAATATGTGTAATTACGAGGACCTCCGAAACCATAGGCTGGGGGTCGGGAACACCGACTGACCCTTTTTTACTTTTTGAATGTCCGGCCTAAATTAAACAAGTTTTTACTTGTTTTTCATAATTATGTTAAGATGTGAGTTTGAAAAGCTATGTGAATAGATCTAGTCATTGTGGTTGTTTGTAGGTCTGTCCAAATTGTAATCTAAATGACCTGACAAGTCAGAATTACGAATTGAAAAAATCGTTTTGGGATACCATTTCTTATAAACTAAAGTTCATTAGTATACAATATCTCGGAATCAACCCAAAATTGGGATTTACTTCGTTATTAATTGCTTGTATTTTCATTTGTTTTGGTCCAAGTGGCAGTTATTGGTTTTTTTTGTTTTTATGTAGAGTAAAATTATCATTTTAAACCACTGTGCCAGAGTGAACCACAATAAGTAACAACTAGAACAATAATAATAAAACAAAAACAATAATTTTTTTACTACTCATATATACGTTTTTTTTCAAACCTTAGCTCAGCTGATCAATTATTCTCATCTCACGAAGACTACGTCACGATCACTAATTGTGTGGGAGGGTGGTGGACACACACATATAGGTGAGTAGAACCAGCAAAGGGAAATGACATTTTGTTTTTGTGTTTCTTGTTTTTTTTCGAATAGCCGATTGTAATTGTGTTTCCTGAATTCTCGAATTAAAAAAAAACAAACAATTTTGAAATTTGATTTAATTTATTGGAGAAGCGTGTTACCGGTTGTATTTCATTCAATATTATTAAACCGCAATTGTTAATAGATACTATATTTAGCAAATTTTTTTACAATCAACTGGGAATGCATTTTCATTGTTGTTGTTATTTTGCTCTGATTTATTGGTGTTTTTTCACTATATTGCACCAAATATCTACACTCATTATTATCGTTGTTGTGGCCACTTGTTACAATATTTCATACCGCTCGAATTTAGGTGTTCGTTTTCGCATTTCTCCACCATCGTTTTTTTTCACATACTTAAGATATTTTGTTTTTTGTTCGTAGCACATTTATTTTTATTCGTCATTTTGTATCTTGCCGTCTCAATTGTTGAATGACGGATTCAGAAGATATTATGTCAACTCGAAATATCTCTACTTACTATTCGTCATTGGTGCTCTGTCAGCACCCATACTCGAGTCGCGAAGAACTTAAAATGTGTAACATACTTGCCATTATTTCACCCCATTCCCGTTAAAGTTCGGACAGTGTTATAATTTGTTTATTATGAATGTATGTTCGTTTGTCTGTCTGAAATATTCTAGTTGTCCGTTAATTGAAATGAAAGCTAATTCTATATGACAGTTAGCTTTGACCGTTGAAGTTTGAATTTGTGAAAATATTTCGCTTGTGTATAACATTTTCTGTGAGGCACACTGTTATCAACTAAAAACCCTAGACACCATATCGCCGACATTTCTTTTTGAAAATTCATCATTAACATTTGAAGCGAAATTTTATATATGAACTGGAAAACACTTTCCAATTATGTATAACACAAATTCCAAATTATAGCCAATATATAGGCCTATATTCGGTAATGCTGAAGTGTAGCAACTTCGAGATCATCAACACAAAAGTCGAAAAAAAATGGCCAAACTAAAATATATGGTAGACGAAAATATTCATGCTAGCTATATAAAATTTAGACTACACTACCTTCAGTATGCTGTGCAAATTTTTGTGGCAATCGACCTATTTTTGGGTATTTGGTGCACCATTTATTTAATATTGAATATACTGTCAATGTGCCAGTATTTTCAAAAATTCAAAAAAGAAAAATAAGAAATAGTAATAAATTACTCATATTTTTTGCATAAATGGGCTCGGTTAAGCTATTATATGGTAAGGAGATCAATTCTATGAGGAAATATGGACATTCTAATACCAAAATAGGAAAATTAATAAATCATTAGTTTGTGATTAGATTAGGGGTCTTAAAATGAAAATAATGTGCTATAAAACCATTAACAAAGGACAATTCCAATTCCACTTTAAGAGATTAAAGACGAATTCGAAAGCCACGGGGCCGACTATATGATACCCTGCACCACATTGGGCACATACAAGATATGTTAATATCTACAATATCCTGTAGATAAAACAAACATAGAATCGTTGGAGGACTATTGAGATGGAATCGGGCGAAATTAAATGTGCTATCTAAATAGATATTTCAACCAATTAGAAAAACCCCATACACATACCATTCTGAAATCAATGAAAAATTGCATGTCAAACGGGCAGACTTGGATTCTTTGGTGTACAATTTGTATGAAATCGAGTAAAATTTTGTATGGGGACTATATGTAAACACATGGACCTAATTGAGCAACCGTGGCATACACCATTTGTTTTTTTGATATCACTCTATATTCGATTTAATACCTTCTGCCAAATTTCGTAAATCGAACAAACATAGGACCTTCGGTGCATCATTTACATAAAATCGAACGAAAATATATATAAGACCTACATCAAAATCTGAACCGATTTCAAGAAACCTTATCACACATAATGTTTACCTCAATTGCATTCGCTATGCAAAATTTTGCTTAATCGGACAAATATTGGGAGTTTGGTGTATCATTCACAAGAAATCGGACGAAACTATATATGGGAGCTATATCAAAATCTAAACCGATTTTAATAAAACTTCGCAGACATCAGTCTGGACCTAATTCAGTACTCTGTGCAGAATTTTGCCCCAATAAGACAAATATAGGGAGTTTGGTGCATCATTCACATAAAGCCGGACGAAACCATATATGGGAGTTATATCTAAATCTGAACCGATTTTAAAAAAACTTCGCAGACATCAGTCTGGACCTAATTCAGTACTCTGTGCAGAATTTTGTCCCAATCGGACAAATATAGGGAGTTTGGTTTGGAATTCGATGAATGCATATGGTTTTGTCAAATAAATTGTAAATGATCATATTTTCTGACGAGAATAAGTTGTTTTTGTATGGTCCAAACTATTATAGTTGTAACATACACGAAAATGTAAAAACATGTGGTAAGATCGAAGCCGAATTGCTGGGGGAAGGCATATGGTATGGGGTGCACGAATGTAAGCTCCCACTTTGTGATGTGTCCACCAAAATGGATTCTGAAATGTAAAATGAATGTCCACCACTGTATGACTCAGGCTGAAGTTTGTCTGCAAAAATATTTTTACCCTCAAAATACGACTAGAAAGTTAAGTGAAAAAAAATCGTTAAGTTCGGCCGGGCCGAACTTTGGATACCCTCCACCATATGAATACTAACAGATTTTTGAAATGGAAATATAGGTAACATACCACAAAGTGGACCTATAATGACAATTCTACTAATCGATTGTTGTAAAGCAAATACAAAATTTCAGCAATTTCAATGGGTGGGTTCCCTAAAATCTCAAAACCCAAAAATGTTGATCTATATTATTAACACATGGTAGAGTGAAACATGTGTATAAAATCCTGAAAATACTGTTATTTAGAGGGCAAATTTATATGAGGCATACTAAAACGGGACAAATATTGACAACATTGTGTAACCTTTTAGTATTTGTGTAGATATCCTCCGAAAAGATATGATTACAGCATATGGCTAAATGGAATAAATCGTTTTAGAATTCCATACTATCTAGAGTATAAACTGAAATACTATGGTGGAATACAGCTATATGGAGCCAACTCCAAAACACGGAACAAATTAGTTAACTATTTTAATATAGAAAAGGGGGTTATATGGGGACTAACCCAAAACAGGGGGCGAATATAAATAATTTTTTATATCGAGATTTGTTACCAAATACGAATACAAAATACCAAAATGCAGCAAATTTGGTTGAAAAAACGAACTCAAAAATCCCTAAATGTCGAAAATGGGTGTGTTCTGTTATATGGGGGCTATTAGCGACGTAGTCACAATAAATATATGTTTGCAACAGCGATTTTTTTCATTTTGTACAAGAGGGCCCCCCGAAATGAAATCCTGTATACTTTCCTGAGGGGGGCTGCCAGAAAAAGTGGACCTATTTTTATAATTTTTAGTGGAGAAATTTGTTTCCCAATAAGAAACCAATGTACCAAATTTCAGCTAATTCGAATGAAAAACGTTCTCAAGAACCCCAAAATACCGGAAATTGGGGCGTTCCCTTATATGGGAGCTATGCCTAAACGACAAAAGACTCTATGCAAAATTTTGGTGATCTATCTCAATTCGTTTAGACGTTAGAGTGATTACAACAGGCGTACAGACGGCTTAAATTGTCATAGAATTTTACACTGATCAATATATATATATACTTTATAGGGTCGGAAATGATTATTTTGATGAGTAACAAATGGGAAAACAAAATTTATATACCCTCCATACTATGGTGGACCGATATCCCATCTCCGTGATTTCAATAGACATAATAAAGAGGTTTGTATAGATTAAATCTTCCCATTCCCGATCGTTGAAAAGATCACTCATATATTAAATGAATATATTTAATCCGAATGGTTTTTCGTGGTTTACTGTGTTTTGTTATTTATCGTGATCATTGGGTTATCCACAATTTTTTATAACAAAAAAAATTGCAATCATACTAGTTTTATGACTTAATTATTAACGGGCAGTTTGGACAACTAGTAGGTTTGGGTAACGACTAATAAGTAATATGTTATTTCCTTAGTAACAGGGCGATTCATAAATCGAATATTCAATAGATAGCATCTAACTAAAAATCGAGTTAATAACTTCTATTGGTGCGCCCTCTATTAAGCAGTAGTTAAGTTGATCTTGTTAAAATCACAGTCAATGGGTGATGCCTTAATTGATCACTTTTAGTTGGATATTTATGACGATAAAGTTATGTATATCCTACACCACACTGTGGTACAGGATATTATTTCTTTGTGTATTTTTTATAATCAGCGTGACCAGATTAGAAATAAGTTTGCAGCTAAATCGGCATTAAAATAATGCTAGAAAACGCTAAAAAAATAAATCAAAAGGCCAAAAAATAATGATAAATTTAAAAAAAATTTATATCCACCACCATAAGGTGGAGAGTATATAATATTACATCGATTTTCGGTATTATCGACACTTTTTGAACTGAATTTGCAATAATAGTTCCGTTCCAGAACCTAAACGAATCTACTAATTTTAAAAGTTTTGCAACTTTTTACTTGAAAACCATTCCAGAACCCACAAAACTGTTAAAACATTGAACCAAATTTAAGATAACTCAAACCAAAATGAAGTTCTCTTTGTAAACTTTTTACTTTAGAGTTTTTTGCAAACACTGTGCATATTTGGCCCAAATCGGACATTCCGAAGCATTTTAAATAAAGTCCCAAGCGATTATCGTATTTTTCGTGCATTGCAAAATTTCTTTAAAGATAAAACCAGTAAGTAGTAAAGTCGGACGGGCCGACTATATGATACCCTTCACCACTTTGGGTATATTCAACAAATGAATCGTAACAGACGTTAAAGGACCTTACTTACTTACTTAGCTGGCTTGTTACAGAGCGGTTGTTCCATAAGCCGAGCTTAAAAAAGATTTGCGCAAGTCCACCAATTTGGAAGACCACATTCCAAGATGTTGTTTTGTACTTGGTCTTTCCATCTAATTCGTGGCCTTCCCCTTCTACGGCTCATTTTTATATGCCTTTTTTTATATGCCTTTTGAGCTGGGGCATCTTCATTCATCCGCACAACATGGCCTAGCCACCGTAGTCGCTGCAGCTCAATACGACTGACTATGTCGATGTCCGCGTATAAACTGTAAAGCTGGTGGTTCATTCGACGCCGATATTCACCGTCGACGCAGATCGGCCCGTAGATCTTTCGGAGAATTTTTCTTTCAAACACCCCAAGAGCTGCGTTAAAGGACCAATAACACGAAAAATGGGTCCATTAACATGTCATTCTACAACCTATACTAAATAATTTCTTTTGGTCAGATATAGGGTTGCTTCTTACAATGGGACAAAATTATGTAAATCAATTTAAAGAATATATATATATATATATAACCAGTAAGGAAAGTAGTAAAGTCGGACGGGGCCGACTATGGGTATATTAAACAGGACTATTATCATGAAATTGTATGAAATACACTATGTGATATTTACCTAAATGTGAAACGACCTAGATCTATCCATAAACATGCCATTCGTTTGTTACAACGAAACAAAGGTATGTAAATCGACTTCAAACAAATATCAATAGGTCATCCGTTGGGCTAGGTCTGTACTTCTAGAAAACCCAACTATGTTATTCTATGCTCAATTTTGTACGATGTGCAAAATTTGATGCCAATCTAACAAATATGAGGAATTTGATGCACAATTTACTTATATATGGATGCTATATCCAAATATGAACCGATTTCAACGAAACTTGTCACAGTTTAGGTTATACTGATTTCAATACGTTTTGTTCCTATCAGCCATATATTGGTTCCTTGGTGCGTCAATTACTGAAAATCAATCTATAATATAAGGGAGCTATATCTAAATCTCAACCGATTTTCACTAAACTTGGCACACATCATTCTGGATTAAATTCAAAGCGCTATGCAACATAAGAACTTGGTACATTATTTAGATTAAATCGGATATATATATATATATCTAGACCTGAATCGATTTTCACGAAACTCAGCACACATCATTCCAGCATCAATTCAGTACGTTATGCCAAATTTTGTGCAAATCGAAAGATACATGTGGTGCACCATTTACATTAAATCGGACGAAAATATATATGGGAGCTATATCTAAGTCTTGACCGATTTTCACGAAACTTGGCACACATCATTCTGGATTAAATTCAAAATGCTATGCAACATAAGAACTTGGTACATTATTTAGATTAAATCGGACGAAAATATATATATCTAGATCTGAATCGATTTTCACGCAACTTGGCAGACATCACTATAGGCTCAATTCAGTACGTTATGTCAAATTTCGTGCAAATCGAAAGATATATAGGGACTTTGGTGCACCATTTACATTAAATCGGACGAAACTATATATGGGAGCTATATCTTAATCTGGACCGATTTTCACGAGACTTGACAGACATCACTCTAGGCTCAATTCAGTACGTAATGCCAAATTTCGTGCAAATCGAAAGATATATAGGGATTTTGGTGCACCATTTACATGAAATCGGACGAAACTATATACGGGAGCTATATCTAAATCTGGACCGATTTTCACGGACTTTGGTGCACCATTTACATGAAATCGGACGAAACTATATATGGGAGCTATATCTAAATCTGGATCGATTTTCTCGAAATTTGGCAAACATCACTCTATGCTCAATTCAGTACGTTATTTCAAATTTCGTGCAAATCGAAAGATATATAGGGACTTTGTTGCACAATTTACATAAAATCGGACGAAACTATATATGGGAGCTATATCTACATCTGGACCGATTTTCTCGAAACTTAGCACAGGCTCAATTCAGTACGCTGTGCCAAATTTCGTGCAAATCGAAAGATATATAGGGATTTTGGTGCACCATTTACATGAAATCGGACGAAACTATATATGGGAGCTATATCTAAATCTTTACCGATTTTCACGAAACTTGGCAGACATCACTCTAGGCTCAATTCAGTACGTTATTCCA